>NW_026453672.1:0-274719 GCF_943734755.1 Anopheles moucheti
GTCCATCCAAAACGAACTTTGTACTTTGCTATGAAGTTCCACCAGGAATGAGTTTTCATGCAAAAACTGTCTATTTCAACTAACTTTGTCCATCCAAAACGAACTTTGTACTTTGCTATGAAGTTCCACCAGGAATGAGTTTTTATGCAAAAACTGTCTATTTCAACTAACTTTGTCCATCCAAAACGAACTTTGTACTTTGCTATGAAGTTCCACCAGGAATGAGTTTTTCATGCAAAAACTGTCTATTTCAACTAAATTGGTCCATCCAAAACGAACTTTGTACTTTGCTATGAAGTTCCACCAGGAATGAGTTTTCATACAAAAACTGTCTATTTCAACTTAATTCGTCCATCCAAAACGAACTTTGTACTTTGCTATGAAGTTCCACCAGGAATGAGTTTTCATGCAAAAACTGTCTATTTCAACTAACTTTGTCCATCCAAAACGAACTTTGTACTTTGCTATGAAGTTCCACCAGGAATGAGTTTTCATGCAAAAACTGTCTATTTCAACTTAATTCGTCCATCCAAAACGAACTTTGTACTTTGCTATGAAGTTCCACCAGGAATGAGTTTTCATGCAAAAACTGTCTATTTCAACTAACTTTGTCCATCCAAAACGAACTTTGTACTTTGCTATGAAGTTCCACCAGGAATGAGTTTTTATACAAAAACTGTCTATTTCAACTAACTTTGTCCATCCAAAACGAACTTTGTACTTTGCTATGAAGTTCCACCAGGAATGAGTTTTCATACAAAAACTGTCTATTTCAACTAAATTGATCCATCCAAAACGAACTTTGTACTTTGCTATGAAGTTCCACCAGGAATGAGTTTTCATGCAAAAACTGTCTATTTCAACTTAATTCGTCCATCCAAAACGAACTTTGTACTTTGCTATGAAGTTCCACCAGGAATGAGTTTTCATGCAAAAACTGTCTATTTCAACTAACTTTGTCCATCCAAAACGAACTTTGTACTTTGCTATGAAGTTCCACCAGGAATGAGTTTTTATGCAAAAACTGTCTATTTCAACTAACTTTGTCCATCCAAAACGAACTTTGTACTTTGCTATGAAGTTCCACCAGGAATGAGTTTTTATGCAAAAACTGTCTATTTCAACTAACTTTGTCCATCCAAAACGAACTTTGTACTTTGCTATGAAGTTCCACCAGGAATGAGTTTTCATGCAAAAACTGTCTATTTCAACTAACTTTGTCCATCTAAAACGAACTTTGTACTTTGCTATGAAGTTCCACCAGGAATGAGTTTTCATGCAAAAACTGTCTATTTCAACTTAATTCGTCCATCTGATTCGAACTTTGTACTTTGCTATGAAGTTCCACCAGGAATGAGTTTTCATACAAAAACTGTCTATTTCAACTTAATTCGTCCATCCAAAACGAACTTTGTACTTTGCTATGAAGTTCCACCAGGAATGAGTTTTCATGCAAAAACTGTCTATTTCAACTAAATTGATCCATCCAAAACGAACTTTGTACTTTGCTATGAAGTTCCACCAGGAATGAGTTTTCATGCAAAAACTGTCTATTTTAACTAAGTTTGTCCATCCAAAACGAACTTTGTACTTTGCTATGAAGTTCCACCAGGAATGAGTTTTCATGCAAAAACTGTCTATTTCAACTAACTTTGTCCATCCAAAACGAACTTTGTACTTTGCTATGAAGTTCCACCAGGAATGAGTTTTCATGCAAAAACTGTCTATTTCAACTAAATTGATCCATCCAAAACGAACTTTGTACTTTGCTATGAAGTTCCACCAGGAATGAGTTTTCATGCAAAAACTGTCTATTTCAACTAAATTGATCCATCCAAAACGAACTTTGTACTTTGCTATGAAGTTCCACCAGGAATGAGTTTTCATGCAAAAACTGTCTATTTTAACTAAGTTTGTCCATCCAAAACGAACTTTGTACTTTGCTATGAAGTTCCACCAGGAATGAGTTTTCATGCAAAAACTGTCTATTTCAACTTAATTCGTCCATCCAAAACGAACTTTGTACTTTGCTATGAAGTTCCACCAGGAATGAGTTTTCATGCAAAAACTGTCTATTTCAACTAACTTTGTCCATCCAAAACGAACTTTGTACTTTGCTATGAAGTTCCACCAGGAATGAGTTTTCATGCAAAAACTGTCTATTTCAACTTAATTCGTCCATCTGATTCGAACTTTGTACTTTGCTATGAAGTTCCACCAGGAATGAGTTTTCATACAAAAACTGTCTATTTCAACTTAATTCGTCCATCCAAAACGAACTTTGTACTTTGCTATGAAGTTCCACCAGGAATGAGTTTTCATGCAAAAACTGTCTATTTCAACTAACTTTGTCCATCCAAAACGAACTTTGTACTTTGCTATGAAGTTCCACCAGGAATGAGTTTTCATACAAAAACTGTCTATTTCAACTAAATTGATCCATCCAAAACGAACTTTGTACTTTGCTATGAAGTTCCACCAGGAATGAGTTTTTATGCAAAAACTGCCTATTTCAACTAACTTTGTCCATCCAAAACGAACTTTGTACTTTGCTATGAAGTTCCACCAGGAATGAGTTTTCATGCAAAAACTGTCTATTTCAACTAACTTTGTCCATCCAAAACGAACTTTGTACTTTGCTATGAAGTTCCACCAGGAATGAGTTTTCATGCAAAAACTGTCTATTTCAACTAAATTGATCCATCCAAAACGAACTTTGTACTTTGCTATGAAGTTCCACCAGGAATGAGTTTTCATGCAAAAACTGTCTATTTCAACTTAATTCGTCCATCCAAAACGAACTTTGTACTTTGCTATGAAGTTCCACCAGGAATGAGTTTTCATGCAAAAACTGTCTATTTCAACTAACTTTGTCCATCCAAAACGAACTTTGTACTTTGCTATGAAGTTCCACCAGGAATGAGTTTTCATGCAAAAACTGTCTATTTCAACTAACTTTGTCCATCCAAAACGAACTTTGTACTTTGCTATGAAGTTCCACCAGGAATGAGTTTTCATACAAAAACTGTCTATTTCAACTAAATTGATCCATCCAAAACGAACTTTGTACTTTGCTATGAAGTTCCACCAGGAATGAGTTTTTATGCAAAAACTGTCTATTTCAACTAACTTTGTCCATCCAAAACGAACTTTGTACTTTGCTATAAAGTTCCACCAGGAATGAGTTTTCATGCAAAAACTGTCTATTTCAACTAACTTTGTCCATCTAAAACGAACTTTGTACTTTGCTATGAAGTTCCACCAGGAATGAGTTTTCATGCAAAAACTGTCTATTTCAACTTAATTCGTCCATCCAAAACGAACTTTGTACTTTGCTATGAAGTTCCACCAGGAATGAGTTTTCATGCAAAAACTGTCTATTTCAACTAACTTTGTCCATCCAAAACGAACTTTGTACTTTGCTATGAAGTTCCACCAGGAATGAGTTTTTATGCAAAAACTGTCTATTTCAACTAACTTTGTCCATCCAAAACGAACTTTGTACTTTGCTATGAAGTTCCACCAGGAATGAGTTTTCATACAAAAACTGTCTATTTCAACTAAATTGATCCATCCAAAACGAACTTTGTACTTTGCTATGAAGTTCCACCAGGAATGAGTTTTTATGCAAAAACTGTCTATTTCAACTAACTTTGTCCATCCAAAACGAACTTTGTACTTTGCTATGAAGTTCCACCAGGAATGAGTTTTCATGCAAAAACTGTCTATTTCAACTAACTTTGTCCATCTAAAACGAACTTTGTACTTTGCTATGAAGTTCCACCAGGAATGAGTTTTCATGCAAAATCTGTCTATTTCAACTTAATTCGTCCATCTGATTCGAACTTTGTACTTTGCTATGAAGTTCCACCAGGAATGAGTTTTCATGCAAAAACTGTCTATTTCAACTAAATTGATCCATCCAAAACGAACTTTGTACTTTGCTATGAAGTTCCACCAGGAATGAGTTTTCATGCAAAAACTGTCTATTTTAACTAAGTTTGTCCATCCAAAACGAACTTTGTACTTTGCTATGAAGTTCCACCAGGAATGAGTTTTCATGCAAAAACTGTCTATTTCAACTAAATTGATCCATCCAAAACGAACTTTGTACTTTGCTATGAAGTTCCACCAGGAATGAGTTTTCATGCAAAAACTGTCTATTTTAACTAAGTTTGTCCATCCAAAACGAACTTTGTACTTTGCTATGAAGTTCCACCAGGAATGAGTTTTCATGCAAAAACTGTCTATTTCAACTAACTTTGTCCATCCAAAACGAACTTTGTACTTTGCTATGAAGTTCCACCAGGAATGAGTTTTCATGCAAAAACTGTCTATTTCAACTAAATTGATCCATCCAAAACGAACTTTGTACTTTGCTATGAAGTTCCACCAGGAATGAGTTTTCATGCAAAAACTGTCTATTTTAACTAACTTTGTCCATCCAAAACGAACTTTGTACTTTGCTATGAAGTTCCACCAGGAATGAGTTTTCATGCAAAAACTGTCTATTTCAACTAAATTGATCCATCCAAAACGAACTTTGTACTTTGCTATGAAGTTCCACCAGGAATGAGTTTTCATGCAAAAACTGTCTATTTCAACTAACTTTGTCTATCCAAATCGAACTTTGTACTTTGCTATGAAGTTCCACCAGGAATGAGTTTTCATACAAAAACTGTCTATTTCAACTTAATTCGTCCATCCAAAACGAACTTTGTACTTTGCTATGAAGTTCCACCAGGAATGAGTTTTTATGCAAAAACTGTCTATTTCAACTAACTTTGTCCATCTAAAACGAACTTTGTACTTTGCTATGAAGTTCCACCAGGAATGAGTTTTCATGCAAAAACTGTCTATTTCAACTTAATTCGTCCATCTGATTCGAACTTTGTACTTTGCTATGAAGTTCCACCAGGAATGAGTTTTCATACAAAAACTGTCTATTTCAACTTAATTCGTCCATCCAAAACGAACTTCGTACTTTGCTATGAAGTTCCACCAGGAATGAGTTTTCATGCAAAAACTGTCTATTTCAACTTAATTCGTCCATCCAAAACGAAATTTGTACTTTGCTATGAAGTTCCACCAGGAATGAGTTTTTATGCAAAAACTGTCTATTTCAACTAACTTTGTCCATCCAAAACGAACTTTGTACTTTGCTATGAAGTTCCACCAGGAATGAGTTTTCATGCAAAAACTGTCTATTTCAACTAACTTTGTCCATCCAAAACGAACTTTGTACTTTGCTATGAAGTTCCACCAGGAATGAGTTTTCATGCAAAAACTGTCTATTTCAACTAACTTTGTCCATCCAAAACGAACTTTGTACTTTGCTATGAAGTTCCACCAGGAATGAATTTTTATGCAAAAACTGTCTATTTCAACTAACTTTGTCCATCCAAAACGAACTTTGTACTTTGCTATGAAGTTCCACCAGGAATGAGTTTTCATACAAAAACTGTCTATTTCAACTTAATTCGTCCATCCAAAACGAACTTTGTACTTTGCTATGAAGTTCCACCAGGAATGAGTTTTTATGCAAAAACTGTCTATTTCAACTAACTTTGTCCATCTAAAACGAACTTTGTACTTTGCTATGAAGTTCCACCAGGAATGAGTTTTCATGCAAAAACTGTCTATTTCAACTTAATTCGTCCATCTGATTCGAACTTTGTACTTTGCTATGAAGTTCCACCAGGAATGAGTTTTCATACAAAAACTGTCTATTTCAACTTAATTCGTCCATCCAAAACGAACTTTGTACTTTGCTATGAAGTTCCACCAGGAATGAGTTTTCATGCAAAAACTGTCTATTTCAACTTAATTCGTCCATCTGATTCGAACTTTGTACTTTGCTATGAAGTTCCACCAGGAATGAGTTTTCATGCAAAAACTGTCTATTTCAACTAACTTTGTCCATCCAAAACGAACTTTGTACTTTGCTATGAAGTTCCACCAGGAATGAGTTTTCATACAAAAACTGTCTATTTCAACTAAATTGATCCATCCAAAACGAACTTTGTACTTTGCTATGAAGTTCCACCAGGAATGAGTTTTTATGCAAAAACTGTCTATTTCAACTAACTTTGTCCATCCAAAACGAACTTTGTACTTTGCTATGAAGTTCCACCAGGAATGAGTTTTCATGCAAAAACTGTCTATTTCAACTAACTTTGACCATCTAAAACGAACTTTGTACTTTGCTATGAAGTTCTACCAGGAATGAGTTTTCATACAAAAACTGTCTATTTCAACTAAATTGATCCATCCAAAACGAACTTTGTACTTTGCTATGAAGTTCCACCAGGAATGAGTTTTTATGCAAAAACTGTCTATTTCAACTAACTTTGTCCATCCAAAACGAACTTTGTACTTTGCTATGAAGTTCCACCAGGAATGAGTTTTCATGCAAAAACTGTCTATTTCAACTTAATTCGTCCATCTGATTCGAACTTTGTACTTTGCTATGAAGTTCCACCAGGAATGAGTTTTCATGCAAAAACTGTCTATTTCAACTAACTTTGTCCATCCAAAACGAACTTTGTACTTTGCTATGAAGTTCCACCAGGAATGAATTTTTATGCAAAAACTGTCTATTTCAACTAACTTTGTCCATCCAAAACGAACTTTGTACTTTGCTATGAAGTTCCACCAGGAATGAGTTTTCATACAAAAACTGTCTATTTCAACTTAATTCGTCCATCCAAAACGAACTTTGTACTTTGCTATGAAGTTCCACCAGGAATGAGTTTTTATGCAAAAACTGTCTATTTCAACTAACTTTGTCCATCTAAAACGAACTTTGTACTTTGCTATGAAGTTCCACCAGGAATGAGTTTTCATGCAAAAACTGTCTATTTCAACTTAATTCGTCCATCTGATTCGAACTTTGTACTTTGCTATGAAGTTCCACCAGGAATGAGTTTTCATACAAAAACTGTCTATTTCAACTTAATTCGTCCATCCAAAACGAACTTTGTACTTTGCTATGAAGTTCCACCAGGAATGAGTTTTCATGCAAAAACTGTCTATTTCAACTAACTTTGTCCATCCAAAACGAACTTTGTACTTTGCTATGAAGTTCCACCAGGAATGAGTTTTCATACAAAAACTGTCTATTTCAACTAAATTGATCCATCCAAAACGAACTTTGTACTTTGCTATGAAGTTCTACCAGGAATGAGTTTTCATGCAAGAACTGTCTATTTCAACTAACTTTGTCCATCCAAAACGAACTTTGTACTTTGCTATGAAGTTCCACCAGGAATGAGTTTTCATGCAAAAACTGTCTATTTCAACTAAATTGATCCATCCAAAACGAACTTTGTACTTTGCTATGAAGTTCCACCAGGAATGAGTTTTCATGCAAAAACTGTCTATTTCAACTAAATTGATCCATCCAAAACGAACTTTGTACTTTGCTATGAAGTTCCACCAGGAATGAGTTTTCATGCAAAAACTGTCTATTTCAACTAACTTTGTCTATCCAAAACGAACTTTGTACTTTGCTATGAAGTTCCACCAGGAATGAGTTTACATGCAAAAACTGTCTATTTCAACTAAATTGATCCATCCAAAACGAACTTTGTACTTTGCTATGAAGTTCCACCAGGAATGAGTTTTTATGCAAAAACTGTCTATTTCAACTAACTTTGTCCATCCAAAACGAACTTTGTACTTTGCTATGAAGTTCCACCAGGAATGAGTTTTCATGCAAAAACTGTCTATTTCAACTAAATTGATCCATCCAAAACGAACTTTGTACTTTGCTATGAAGTTCCACCAGGAATGAGTTTTCATGCAAAAACTGTCTATTTCAACTAAATTGATCCATCCAAAACGAACTTTGTACTTTGCTATGAAGTTCCACCAGGAATGAGTTTTCATGCAAAAACTGTCTATTTCAACTAAATTGATCCATCCAAAACGAACTTTGTACTTTGCTATGAAGTTCCACCAGGAATGAGTTTTCATGCAAAAACTGTCTATTTCAACTAACTTTGTCTATCCAAAACGAACTTTGTACTTTGCTATGAAGTTCCACCAGGAATGAGTTTTCATGCAAAAACTGTCTATTTCAACTAACTTTGTCCATCCAAAACGAACTTTGTACTTTGCTATGAAGTTCCACCAGGAATGAGTTTTCATGCAAAAACTGTCTATTTCAACTAACTTTGTCCATCTAAAACGAACTTTGTACTTTGCTATGAAGTTCCACCAGGAATGAGTTTTCATGCAAAAACTGTCTATTTCAACTAAATTGATCCATCCAAAACGAACTTTGTACTTTGCTATGAAGTTCCACCAGGAATGAGTTTTTATGCAAAAACTGTCTATTTCAACTAATTTTGTCCATCCGATACGAACTTTGTACTTTGCTATGAAGTTCCACCAGGAATGAGTTTTTATGCAAAAACTGTCTATTTCAACTAACTTTGTCCATCCAAAACGAACTTTGTACTTTGCTATGAAGTTCCACCAGGAATGGGTTTTTATGCAAAAACTGTCTATTTCAACTAACTTTGTCCATCCAAAACGAACTTTGTACTTTGCTATGAAGTTCCACCAGGAATGAGTTTTTATGCAAAAACTGTCTATTTCAACTAACTTTGTCCATCCAAAACGAACTTTGTACTTTGCTATGAAGTTCCACCAGGAATGAGTTTTCATGCAAAAACTGTCTATTTCAACTAAATTGATCCATCCAAAACGAACTTTGTACTTTGCTATGAAGTTCCACCAGGAATGAGTTTTCATGCAAAAACTGTCTATTTCAACTAAATTGATCCATCCAAAACGAACTTTGTACTTTGCTATGAAGTTCCACCAGAAATGAGTTTTCATACAAAAACTGTCTATTTCAACTTAATTCGTCCATCCAAAACGAACTTTGTACTTTGCTATGAAGTTCCACCAGGAATGAGTTTTCATACAAAAACTGTCTATTTCAACTTAATTCGTCCATCCAAAACGAACTTTGTACTTTGCTATGAAGTTCCACCAGGAATGAGTTTTCATGCAAAACCTGTCTATTTCAACTAAATTGATCCATCCAAAACGAACTTTGTACTTTGCTATGAAGTTCCACCAGGAATGAGTTTTTATGCAAAAACTGTCTATTTCAACTAACTTTGTCCATCCAAAACGAACTTTGTACTTTGCTATGAAGTTCCACCAGGAATGAGTTTTTATGCAAAAACTGTCTATTTCAACTAACTTTGTCCATCCAAAACGAACTTTGTACTTTGCTATGAAGTTCCACCAGGAATGAGTTTTCATGCAAAAACTGTCTATTTCAACTTAATTCGTCCATCCAAAACGAACTTTGTACTTTGCTATGAAGTTCCACCAGGAATGAGTTTTCATGCAAAAACTGTCTATTTCAACTAAATTGATCCATCCAAAACGAACTTTGTACTTTGCTATGAAGTTCCACCAGGAATGAGTTTTCATGCAAAAACTGTCTATTTCAACTAAATTGATCCATCCAAAACGAACTTTGTACTTTGCTATGAAGTTCCACCAGGAATGAGTTTTCATGCAAAAACTGTCTATTTCAACTAAATTGATCCATCCAAAACGAACTTTGTACTTTGCTATGAAGTTCCACCAGGAATGAGTTTTCATGCAAAAACTGTCTATTTCAACTAACTTTGTCCATCCAAAACGAACTTTGTACTTTGCTATGAAGTTCCACCAGGAATGAGTTTTTATGCAAAAACTGTCTATTTCAACTAAATTGATCCATCCAAAACGAACTTTGTACTTTGCTATGAAGTTCCACCAGGAATGAGTTTTCATGCAAAAATAATCTATTTCAACTTACTTTGTCCATCCAAAACGAACTTTGTACTTTGCTATGAAGTTCCACCAGGAATGAGTTTTTATGCAAAAACTGTCTATTTCAACTAACTTTGTCCATCCAAAACGAACTTTGTACTTTGCTATGAAGTTCCACCAGGAATGAGTTTTTATGCAAAAACTGTCTATTTCAACTAACTTTGTCCATCCAAAACGAACTTTGTACTTTGCTATGAAGTTCCACCAGGAATGAGTTTTCATGCAAAAACTGTCTATTTCAACTAAATTGATCCATCCAAAACGAACTTTGTACTTTGCTATGAAGTTCCACCAGGAATGAGTTTTCATACAAAAACTGTCTATTTCAACTTAATACGTCCATCCAAAACGAACTTTGTACTTTGCTATGAAGTTCCACCAGGAATGAGTTTTCATGCAAAAACTGTCTATTTCAACTAAATTGATCCATCCAAAACGAACTTTGTACTTTGCTATGAAGTTCCACCAGGAATGAGTTTTTATGCAAAAACTGTCTATTTCAACTTAATTCGTCCATCCAAAACGAACTTTGTACTTTGCTATGAAGTTCCACCAGGAATGAGTTTTCATGCAAAAACTGTCTATTTCAACTAACTTTGTCCATCCAAAACGAACTTTGTACTTTGCTATGAAGTTCCACCAGGAATGAGTTTTTATGCAAAAACTGTCTATTTCAACTTAATTCGTCCATCCAAAACGAACTTTGTACTTTGCTATGAAGTTCCACCAGGAATGAGTTTTCATGCAAAAACTGTCTATTTCAACTAACTTTGTCCATCCAAAACGAACTTTGTACTTTGCTATGAAGTTCCACCAGGAATGAGTTTTTATGCAAAAACTGTCTATTTCAACTTAATTCGTCCATCCAAAACGAACTTTGTACTTTGCTATGAAGTTCCACCAGGAATGAGTTTTTATGCAAAAACTGTCTATTTCAACTAACTTTGTCCATCCAAAACGAACTTTGTACTTTGCTATGAAGTTCCACCAGGAATGAGTTTTCATGCAAAAACTGTCTATTTCAACTAAATTGATCCATCCAAAACGAACTTTGTACTTTGCTATGAAGTTCCACCAGGAATGAGTTTTCATACAAAAACTGTCTATTTCAACTTAATACGTCCATCCAAAACGAACTTTGTACTTTGCTATGAAGTTCCACCAGGAATGAGTTTTCATGCAAAAACTGTCTATTTCAACTAAATTGATCCATCCAAAACGAACTTTGTACTTTGCTATGAAGTTCCACCAGGAATGAGTTTTTATGCAAAAACTGTCTATTTCAACTTAATTCGTCCATCCAAAACGAACTTTGTACTTTGCTATGAAGTTCCACCAGGAATGAGTTTTCATGCAAAAACTGTCTATTTCAACTAACTTTGTCCATCCAAAACGAACTTTGTACTTTGCTATGAAGTTCCACCAGGAATGAGTTTTTATGCAAAAACTGTCTATTTCAACTTAATTCGTCCATCCAAAACGAACTTTGTACTTTGCTATGAAGTTCCACCAGGAATGAGTTTTCATGCAAAAACTGTCTATTTCAACTAACTTTGTCCATCCAAAACGAACTTTGTACTTTGCTATGAAGTTCCACCAGGAATGAGTTTTTATGCAAAAACTGTCTATTTCAACTTAATTCGTCCATCCAAAACGAACTTTGTACTTTGCTATGAAGTTCCACCAGGAATGAGTTTTTATGCAAAAACTGTCTATTTCAACTAACTTTGTCCATCCAAAACGAACTTTGTACTTTGCTATGAAGTTCCACCAGGAATGAGTTTTCATGCAAAAACTGTCTTTTTTAACTAATTTTGTCCATCCGATACGAACTTTGTACTTTGCTATGTAGTTCTACCAGGAATGTGTTACCATGCAAAAACTGTCTATTTCAACTAATTTTGTCCATCCGATACGAACTTTGTACTTTGCTATGAAGTTCCACCAGGAATGAGTTTTCATGCAAAAACTGTCTTTTTTAACTATATTGATCCATCCAAAACGAACTTTGTACTTTGCTATGAAGTTCCACCAGGAATGAGTTTTCATGCAAAAACTGTCTATTTCAACTAACTTTGTCCATCCAAAACGAACTTTGTACTTTGCTATGAAGTTCCACCAGGAATGAGTTTTCATGCAAAAACTGTCTTTTTTAACTAACTTTGTCCATCCAAAACGAACTTTGTACTTTGCTATGAAGTTCCACCAGGAATGAGTTTTCATGCAAAAACTGTCTATTTCAACTAACTTTGTCCATCCAAAACGAACTTTGTACTTTGCTATGAAGTTCCACCAGGAATGAGTTTTTATGCAAAAACTGTCTATTTCAACTAACTTTGTCCATCCAAAACGAACTTTGTACTTTGCTATGAAGTTCCACCAGGAATGAGTTTTTATGCAAAAACTGTCTATTTCAACTTAATTCGTCCATCCAAAACGAACTTTGTACTTTGCTATGAAGTTCCACCAGGAATGAGTTTTCATGCAAAAACTGTCTATTTCAACTAACTTTGTCCATCCAAAACGAACTTTGTACTTTGCTATGAAGTTCCACCAGGAATGAGTTTTCATGCAAAAACTGTCTATTTCAACTAACTTTGTCCATCCAAAACGAACTTTGTACTTTGCTATGAAGTTCCACCAGGAATGAGTTTTCATGCAAAAACTGTCTATTTCAACTAACTTTGTCCATCCAAAACGAACTTTGTACTTTGCTATGAAGTTCCACCAGGAATGAGTTTTCATGCAAAAACTGTCTATTTCAACTAAATTGATCCATCCAAAACGAACTTTGTACTTTGCTATGAAGTTCCACCAGGAATGAGTTTTTATGCAAAAACTGTCTATTTCAACTAACTTTGTCCATCCAAAACGAACTTTGTACTTTGCTATGAAGTTCCACCAGGAATGAGTTTTCATGCAAAAACTGTCTATTTCAACTAACTTTGTCCATCCAAAACGAACTTTGTACTTTGCTATGAAGTTCCACCAGGAATGAGTTTTTATGCAAAAACTGTCTTTTTCAACTAACTTTGTCCATCCAAAACGAACTTTGTACTTTGCTATGAAGTTCCACCAGGAATGAGTTTTCATGCAAAAACTGTCTATTTCAACTAACTTTGTCCATCCAAAACGAACTTTGTACTTTGCTATGAAGTTCCACCAGGAATGAGTTTTCATGCAAAAACTGTCTATTTCAACTAAATTGATCCATTAAAAACGAACTTTGTACTTTGCTATGAAGTTCCACCAGGAATGAGTTTTCATGCAAAAACTGTCTATTTCAACTAACTTTGTCCATCTAAAACGAACTTTGTACTTTGCTATGAAGTTCTACCAGGAATGAGTTTTCATGCAAAAACTGTCTATTTCAACTTAATTCGTCCATCTGATTCGAACTTTGTACTTTGCTATGAAGTTCCACCAGGAATGAGTTTTCATACAAAAACTGTCTATTTCAACTTAATTCGTCCATCCAAAACGAACTTTGTACTTTGCTATGAAGTTCCACCAGGAATGAGTTTTCATGCAAAAACTGTCTATTTCAACTAAATTGATCCATCCAAAACGAACTTTGTACTTTGCTATGAAGTTCCACCAGGAATGAGTTTTTATGCAAAAACTGTCTATTTCAACTAACTTTGTCCATCCAAAACGAACTTTGTACTTTGCTATGAAGTTCCACCAGGAATGAGTTTTCATGCAAAAACTGTCTATTTCAACTAAATTGATCCATCCAAAACGAACTTTGTACTTTGCTATGAAGTTCCACCAGGAATGAGTTTTCATGCAAAAACTGTCTATTTCAACTAAATTGATCCATCCAAAACGAACTTTGTACTTTGCTATGAAGTTCCACCAGGAATGAGTTTTCATACAAAAACTGTCTATTTCAACTAACTTTGTCCATCCAAAACGAACTTTGTACTTTGCTATGAAGTTCCACCAGGAATGAGTTTTCATGCAAAAACTGTCTATTTCAACTAAATTGATCCATCCAAAACGAACTTTGTACTTTGCTATGAAGTTCCACCAGGAATGAGTTTTCATGCAAAAACTGTCTATTTCAACTAACTTTGTCCATCTGATTCGAACTTTGTACTTTGCTATGAAGTTCCACCAGGAATGAGTTTTCATACAAAAACTGTCTATTTCAACTTAATTCGACCATCCAAAACGAACTTTTTACTTTGCTATGAAGTTCCACCAGGAATGAGTTTTCATGCAAAAACTGTCTATTTCAACTAACTTTGTCCATCCAAAACGAACTTTGTACTTTGCTATGAAGTTCCACCAGGAATGAGTTTTCATGCAAAAACTGTCTATTTCAACTAACTTTGTCCATCCAAAACGAACTTTGTACTTTGCTATGAAGTTCCACCAGGAATGAGTTTTCATGCAAAAACTGTCTATTTCAACTAACTTTGTCCATCTGATTCGAACTTTGTACTTTGCTATGAAGTTCCACCAGGAATGAGTTTTCATACAAAAACTGTCTATTTCAACTTAATTCGTCCATCTGATTCGAACTTTGTACTTTGCTATGAAGTTCCACAAGGAATGAGTTTTCATACAAAAACTGTCTATTTCAACTAACTTTGTCCATCCAAAACGAGCTTTGTACTTTGCTATGAAGTTCCACCAGGAATGAGTTTTTCATGCAAAAACTGTCTATTTCAACTAAATTGATCCATCCAAAACGAACTTTGTACTTTGCTATGAAGTTCCACCAGGAATGAGTTTTCATGCAAAAACTGTCTATTTCAACTAACTTTGTCCATCTGATTCGAACTTTGTACTTTGCTATGAAGTTCCACCAGGAATGAGTTTTCATACAAAAACTGTCTATTTCAACTTAATTCGTCCATCCAAAACGAACTTTTTACTTTGCTATGAAGTTCCACCAGGAATGAGTTTTCATGCAAAAACTGTCTATTTCAACTAACTTTGTCCATCCAAAACGAACTTTGTACTTTGCTATGAAGTTCCACCAGGAATGAGTTTTCATGCAAAAACTGTCTATTTCAACTAACTTTGTCCATCTGATTCGAACTTTGTACTTTGCTATGAAGTTCCACCAGGAATGAGTTTTCATACAAAAACTGTCTATTTCAACTTAATTCGTCCATCTGATTCGAACTTTGTACTTTGCTATGAAGTTCCACAAGGAATGAGTTTTCATACAAAAACTGTCTATTTCAACTAACTTTGTCCATCCAAAACGAACTTTGTACTTTGCTATGAAGTTCCACCAGGAATGAGTTTTCATGCAAAAACTGTCTATTTCAACTAAATTGATCCATCCAAAACGAACTTTGTACTTTGCTATGAAGTTCCACCAGGAATGAGTTTTCATGCAAAAACTGTCTATTTCAACTAACTTTGTCCATCTGATTCGAACTTTGTACTTTGCTATGAAGTTCCACCAGGAATGAGTTTTCATACAAAAACTGTCTATTTCAACTTAATTCGTCCATCCAAAACGAACTTTTTACTTTGCTATGAAGTTCCACCAGGAATGAGTTTTCATGCAAAAACTGTCTATTTCAACTAACTTTGTCCATCCAAAACGAACTTTGTACTTTGCTATGAAGTTCCACCAGGAATGAGTTTTCATGCAAAAACTGTCTATTTCAACTAAATTGATCCATCCAAAACGAACTTTGTACTTTGCTATGAAGTTCCACCAGGAATGAGTTTTCATGCAAAAACTGTCTATTTCAACTAACTTTGTCCATCTGATTCGAACTTTGTACTTTGCTATGAAGTTCCACCAGGAATGAGTTTTCCATACAAAAACTGTCTATTTCAACTTAATTCGTCCATCTGATTCGAACTTTGTACTTTGCTATGAAGTTCCACAAGGAATGAGTTTTCATACAAAAACTGTCTATTTCAACTAACTTTGTCCATCCAAAACGAGCTTTGTACTTTGCTATGAAGTTCCACCAGGAATGAGTTTTCATGCAAAAACTGTCTATTTCAACTAAATTGATCCATCCAAAACGAACTTTGTACTTTGCTATGAAGTTCCACCAGGAATGAGTTTTCATGCAAAAACTGTCTATTTCAACTAACTTTGTCCATCCAAAACGAACTTTGTACTTTGCTATGAAGTTCCACCAGGAATGAGTTTTCATGCAAAAACTGTCTATTTCAACTAACTTTGTCCATCTGATTCGAACTTTGTACTTTGCTATGAAGTTCCACCAGGAATGAGTTTTCATACAAAAACTGTCTATTTCAACTTAATTCGTCCATCCAAAACGAACTTTGTACTTTGCTATGAAGTTCCACCAGGAATGAGTTTTCATGCAAAAACTGTCTATTTCAACTAACTTTGTCCATCCAAAACGAACTTTGTACTTTGCTATGAAGTTCCACCAGGAATGAGTTTTCATGCAAAAACTGTCTATTTCAACTAACTTTGTCCATCCAAAACGAACTTTGTACTTTGCTATGAAGTTCCACCAGGAATGAGTTTTCATGCAAAAACTGTCTATTTCAACTAAATTGATCCATCCAAAACGAACTTTGTACTTTGCTATGAAGTTCCACCAGGAATGAGTTTTTATGCAAAAACTGTCTATTTCAACTAACTTTGTCCATCCAAAACGAACTTTGTACTTTGCTATGAAGTTCCACCAGGAATGAGTTTTTATGCAAAAACTGTCTATTTCAACTAACTTTGTCCATCCAAAACGAACTTTGTACTTTGCTATGAAGTTCCACCAGGAATGAGTTTTCATTCAAAAACTGTCTATTTCAACTTAATTCGTCCATCCAAAACGAACTTTGTACTTTGCTATGAAGTTCCACCAGGAATGAGTTTTCATGCAAAAACTGTCTATTTCAACTAACTTTGTCCATCCAAAACGAACTTTGTACTTTGCTATGAAGTTCCACCAGGAATGAGTTTTCATGCAAAAACTGTCTATTTCAACTAACTTTGTCCATCCAAAACGAACTTTGTACTTTGCTATGAAGTTCCACCAGGAATGAGTTTTCATGCAAAAACTGTCTATTTCAACTAAATTGATCCATCCAAAACGAACTTTGTACTTTGCTATGAAGTTCCACCAGGAATGAGTTTTTATGCAAAAACTGTCTATTTCAACTAACTTTGTCCATCCAAAACGAACTTTGTACTTTGCTATGAAGTTCCACCAGGAATGAGTTTTTATGCAAAAACTGTCTATTTCAACTAACTTTGTCCATCCAAAACGAACTTTGTACTTTGCTATGAAGTTCCACCAGGAATAAGTTTTTATGCAAAAACTGTCTATTTCAACTAAATTGATCCATCCAAAACGAACTTTGTACTTTGCTATGAAGTTCCACCAGGAATGAGTTTTTATGCAAAAACTGTCTATTTCAACTAACTTTGTCCATCCAAAACGAACTTTGTACTTTGCTATGAAGTTCCACCAGGAATGAGTTTTTATGCAAAAACTGTCTATTTCAACTAACTTTGTCCATCCAAAACGAACTTTGTACTTTGCTATGAAGTTCCACCAGGAATGAGTTTTCATGCAAAAACTGTCTATTTCAACTAAATTGATCCATCCAAAACGAACTTTGTACTTTGCTATGAAGTTCCACCAGGAATGAGTTTTTATGCAAAAACTGTCTATTTCAACTAACTTTGTCCATCCAAAACGAACTTTGTACTTTGCTATGAAGTTCCACCAGGAATGAGTTTTTATGCAAAAACTGTCTATTTCAACTAAATTGATCCATCCAAAACGAACTTTGTACTTTGCTATGAAGTTCCACCAGGAATGAGTTTTCATGCAAAAACTGTCTATTTCAACTAACTTTGTCCATCTAAAACGAACTTTGTACTTTGCTATGAAGTTCTACCAGGAATGAGTTTTCATGCAAAAACTGTCTATTTCAACTTAATTCGTCCATCTGATTCGAACTTTGTACTTTGCTATGAAGTTCCACCAGGAATGAGTTTTCATGCAAAAACTGTCTATTTCAACTTAATTCGTCCATCCAAAACGAACTTTGTACTTTGCTATGAAGTTCCACCAGGAATTAGTTTTCATGCAAAAACTGTCTATTTCAACTTAATTCGTCCATCTGATTCGAACTTTGTACTTTGCTATGAAGTTCCACCAGGAATGAGTTTTCATGCAAAAACTGTCTATTTCAACTAACTTTGTCCATCCAAAACGAACTTTGTACTTTGCTATGAAGTTCCACCAGGAATGAGTTTTCATGCAAAAACTGTCTATTTCAACTAAATTGATCCATCCAAAACGAACTTTGTACTTTGCTATGAAGTTCCACCAGGAATGAGTTTTTATGCAAAAACTGTCTATTTCAACTAACTTTGTCCATCCAAAACGAACTTTGTACTTTGCTATGAAGTTCCACCAGGAATGAGTTTTCATGCAAAAACTGTCTATATCAACTAACTTTGTCCATCTAAAACGAACTTTGTACTTTGCTATGAAGTTCTACCAGGAATGAGTTTTCATGCAAAAACTGTCTATTTCAACTAACTTTGTCCATCCAAAACGATCTTTGTACTTTGCTATGAAGTTCCACCAGGAATGAGTTTTCATGCAAAAACTGTCTATTTCAACTTAATTCGTCCATCCAAAACGAACTTTGTACTTTGCTATGAAGTTCCACCAGGAATGAGTTTTCATGCAAAAACTGTCTATTTCAACTAAATTGATCCATCCAAAACGAACTTTGTACTTTGCTATGAAGTTCCACCAGGAATGAGTTTTCATGCAAAAACTGTCTATTTCAACTAAATTGATCCATCCAAAACGAACTTTGTACTTTGCTATGAAGTTCTACCACGAATGAGTTTTCATGCAAGAACTGTCTATTTCAACTAACTTTGTCCATCCAAAACGAACTTTGTACTTTGCTATGAAGTTCCACCAGGAATGAGTTTTCATGCAAAAACTGTCTATTTCAACTAACTTTGTCCATCCAAAACGAACTTTGTACTTTGCTATGAAGTTCCACCAGGAATGAGTTTTCATGCAAAAACTGTCTATTTTAACTAAATTGATCCATCCAAAACGAACTTTGTACTTTGCTATGAAGTTCCACCAGGAATGAGTTTTCATGCAAAAACTGTTTATTTAAACTAAATTGATCCATCCAAAACGAACTTTGTTCTTTGCTATGAAGTTCCACCAGGAATGAGTTTTCATGCAAAAACTGTCTATTTCAACTTAATTCGTCCATCCGATACGAATTTTTGTACTTTGCTATGAAGTTCCACCAGGAATGAGTTTTCATGCAAGAAACTGTCTATTTCAACTAAATTGATCCATCCAAAACGAACTTTGTACTTTGCTATGAAGTTCCACCAGGAATGAGTTTTCATGCAAAAACTGTCTATTTCAACTAAATTGATCCATCCAAAACGAACTTTGTTCTTTGCTATGAAGTTCCACCAGGAATGAGTTTTCATGCAAAAACTGTCTATTTCAACTAACTTTGTCCATCCAAAACGAACTTTGTACTTTGCTATGAAGTTCCACCAGGAATGAGTTTTTATGCAAAAACTGTCTATTTCAACTAAATTGATCCATCCAAAACGAACTTTGTACTTTGCTATGAAGTTCCACCAGGAATGAGTTTTCATGCAAAAACTGTCTATTTCAACTAAATTGATCCATCCAAAACGAACTTTGTTCTTTGCTATGAAGTTCCACCAGGAATGAGTTTTCATGCAAAAACTGTCTATTTCAACTAACTTTGTCCATCCAAAACGAACTTTGTACTTTGCTATGAAGTTCCACCAGGAATGAGTTTTTATGCAAAAACTGTCTATTTCAACTAAATTGATCCATCCAAAACGAACTTTGTACTTTGCTATGAAGTTCCACCACGAATGAGTTTTCATGCAAAAACTGTCTATTTCAACTAAATTGATCCATCCAAAACGAACTTTGTTCTTTGCTATGAAGTTCCACCAGGAATGAGTTTTCATGCAAAAACTGTCTATTTCAACTAAATTGATCCATCCGATACGAACTTTGTACTTTGCTATGAAGTTCCACCAGGAATGAGTTTTCATGCAAAAACTGTCTATTTCAACTAAATTGATCCATCCAAAACGAACTTTGTACTTTGCTATGAAGTTCCACCAGGAATGAGTTTTCATACAATAACTGTCTATTTCAACTAACTTTGTCCATCCAAAACGAACTTTGTACTTTGCTTTGAAGTTCCACCAGGAATGAGTTTTCATGCAAAAACTGTCTATTTCAACTAACTTTGTCCATCCAGAACGAACTTTGTACTTTGCTATGAAGTTCCACCAGGAATGAGTTTTCATGCAAAAACTGTCTATTTCAACTTAATTGATCCATCCAAAACGAACTTTGTACTTTGCTATGAAGTTCCACCAGGAATGAGTTTTCATGCAAAAACTGTCTATTTCAACTAAATTGATCCATCCAAAACGAACTTTGTACTTTGCTATGAAGTTCCACCAGGAATGAGTTTTCATGCAAAAACTGTCTATTTCAACTAAATTGATCCATCCAAAACGAACTTTGTACTTTGCTATGAAGTTCCACCAGGAATGAGTTTTCATACAAAAAACTGTCTATTTCAACTTAATTCGTCCATCCAAAACAAACTTTGTACTTTGCTATGAAGTTCCACCAGGAATGAGTTTTCATGCAAAAACTGTCTATTTCAACTTAATTCGTCCATCCAAAACGAACTTTGTACTTTGCTATGAAGTTCCACCAGGAATGAGTTTTCATGCAAAAACTGTCTATTTCAACTAACTTTGTCCATCCAAAACGAACTTTGTACTTTGCTATGAAGTTCCACCAGAAATGAGTTTTCATGCAAAAACTGTCTATTTCAACTAAATTGATCCATCCAAAACGAACTTTGTACTTTGCTATGAAGTTCCACCAGGAATGAGTTTTCATGCAAAAACTGTCTATTTCAACTAACTTTGTCCATCCAAAACGAACTTTGTACTTTGCTATGAAGTTCCACCAGGAATGAGTTTTCATGCAAAAACTGTCTATTTCAACTAAATTGATCCATCCAAAACGAACTTTGTACTTTGCTATGAAGTTCCACCAGGAATGAGTTTTCATACAAAAACTGTCTATTTCAACTTAATTCGTCCATCCAAAACAAACTTTGTACTTTGCTATGAAGTTCCACCAGGAATGAGTTTTCATGCAAAAACTGTCTATTTCAACTTAATTCGTCCATCCAAAACGAACTTTGTACTTTGCTATGAAGTTCCACCAGGAATGAGTTTTCATGCAAAAACTGTCTATTTCAACTAACTTTGTCCATTCCAAAACGAACTTTGTACTTTGCTATGAAGTTCCACCAGGAATGAGTTTTCATGCAAAAACTGTCTATTTCAACTAACTTTGTCCATCCAAAACGAACTTGTACTTTGCTATGAAGTTCCACCAGGAATGAGTTTTCATACAAAAACTGTCTATTTCAACTTAATTCGTCCATCCAAAACAAACTTTGTACTTTGCTATGAAGTTCCACCAGGAATGAGTTTTCATACAAAAACTGTCTATTTCAACTAACTTTGTCCATCCAGAACGAACTTTGTACTTTGCTATGAAGTTCCACCAGGAATGAGTTTTCATGCAAAAACTGTCTATTTCAACTAACTTTGTCCATCCAGAACGAACTTTGTACTTTGCTATGAAGTTCCACCAGGAATGAGTTTTCATGCAAAAACTGTCTATTTCAACTAAATTGATCCATCCAAAACGAACTTTGTACTTTGCTATGAAGTTCCACCAGGAATGAGTTTTCATGCAAAAACTGTCTATTTCAACTAAATTGATCCATCCAAAACGAACTTTGTACTTTGCTATGAAGTTCCACCAGGAATGAGTTTTCATGCAAAAACTGTCTATTTCAACTAACTTTGTCCATCCAAAACGAACTTTGTACTTTGCTATGAAGTTCCACCAGGAATGAGTTTTCATGCAAAAACTGTCTATTTCAACTAACTTTGTCCATCCAAAACGAACTTTGTACTTTGCTATGAAGTTCCACCAGGAATGAGTTTTTATGCAAAAACTGTCTATTTCAAACTAACTTTGTCCATCCAAAACGAACTTTGCACTTTGCTATGAAGCTCCACCAGGAATGAGTTTTTATGCAAAAACTGTCTATTTCAACTAACTTTGTCCATCCAAACGAACTTTGTACTTTTGCTATGAAGTTCCACCAGGAATGAGTTTTTATGCAAAAACTGTCTATTTCAACTAACTTTGTCCATCCAAAACGAACTTTGTACTTTGCTATGAAGTTCCACCAGGAATGAGTTTTCATACAAAAACTGTCTATTTCAACTTAATTCGTCCATCCAAAACGAACTTTGTACTTTGCTATGAAGTTCCACCAGGAATGAGTTTTCATGCAAAAAACTGTCTATTTCAACTTAATTCGTCCATCCAAAACGAACTTTGTACTTTGCTATGAAGTTCCACAGGAATGAGTTTTCATGCAAAAACTGTCTATTTCAACTAACTTTGTCCATCCAAAACGAACTTTGTACTTTGCTATGAAGTTCCACCAGGAATGAGTTTTCATGCAAAAACTGTCTATTTCAACTAACTTTATCCATCCAAAACGAACTTTGTACTTTGCTATGAAGTTCCACCAGGAATGAGTTTTTATGCAAAAACTGTCTATTTCAACTAACTTTGTCCATCCAAAACGAACTTTGTACTTTGCTATGAAGTTCCACCAGGAATGAGTTTTCATGCAAAAACTGTCTATTTCAACTAACTTTGTCCATCCAAAACGAACTTTGTACTTTGCTATGAAGTTTTACCAGGAATGAGTTTTCATGCAAAAACTGTCTATTTCAACTAACTTTGTCCATCCAAAACGAACTTTGTACTTTGCTATGAAGTTCCACCAGGAATGAGTTTTCATGCAAAAACTGTCTATTTCAACTAACTTTGTCCATCCAAAACGAACTTTGTACTTTGCTATGAAGTTCCACCAGGAATGAGTTTTTATGCAAAAACTGTCTATTTCAACTTAATTCGTCCATCCAAAACGAACTTTGTACTTTGCTATGAAGTTCCACCAGGAATGAGTTTTCATGCAAAAACTGTCTATTTCAACTAACTTTGTCCATCCAAAACGAACTTTGTACTTTGCTATGAAGTTCCACCAGGAATGAGTTTTCATGCAAAAACTGTCTATTTCAACTAACTTTATCCATCCAAAAACGAACTTTGTACTTTGCTATGAAGTTCCACCAGGAATGAGTTTTTATGCAAAAACTGTCTATTTCAACTAACTTTATCCATCCAAAACGAACTTTGCACTTTGCTATGAAGTTCCACCAGGAATGAGTTTTCATGCAAAAACTGTCTATTTCAACTAACTTTGTCCATCCAAAACGAACTTTGTACTTTGCTATGAAGTTCCACCAGGAATGAGTTTTCATGCAAAAACTGTCTATTTCAACTAACTTTGTCCATCCAAAACGAACTTTGTACTTTGCTATGAAGTTCCACCAGGAATGAGTTTTCATGCAAAAACTGTCTATTTCAACTAACTTTGTCCATCAAAACGAACTTTGTACTTTGCTATGAAGTTCCACCAGGAATGAGTTTTCATGCAAAAACTGTCTATTTCAACTAAATTGATCCATCCAAAACGAACTTTGTACTTTGCTATGAAGTTCCACCAGGAATGAGTTTTTATGCAAAAACTGTCTATTTCAACTAACTTTGTCCATCCAAACGAACTTTGTACTTTGCTATGAAGTTCCACCAGGAATGAGTTTTCATGCAAAAACTGTCTATTTCAATTAAATTGATCCATCCAAAACGAACTTTGTACTTTGCTATGAAGTTCCACCAGGAATGAGTTTTTATGCCAAAAAACTGTCTATTTCAACTAAATTGATCCATCCAAAACGAACTTGTACTTTGTACTTTGCTATGAAGTTCCACCAGGAATGAGTTTTCATGCAAAAACTGTCTATTTCAACTAAATTGATCCATCCAAAACGAACTTTGTACTTTGCTATGAAGTTCCACCAGGAATGAGTTTTCATGCAAAAACTGTCTATTTCAACTAAATTGATCCATCCAAAACGAACTTTGTACTTTGCTATGAAGTTCCACCAGGAATGAGTTTTCATGCAAAAAACTGTCTATTTCAACTAAATTGATCCATCCAAAACGAACTTTATACTTTGCTATGAAGTTCCACCAGGAATGAGTTTTTATGCAAAAACTGTCTATTTCAACTTAATTCGTCCATCTGATTCGAACTTTGTACTTTGCTATGAAGTTCCACCAGGAATGAGTTTTCATACAAAAACTGTCTATTTCAACTAACTTTGTCCATCCAAAACGAACTTTGTACTTTGCTATGAAGTTCCACCAGGAATGAGTTTTCATGCAAAAACTATCTATTTCAACTAAATTGATCCATCCAAAACGAACTTTGTACTTTGCTATGAAGTTCCACCAGGAATGAGTTTTCATGCAAAAACTGTCTATTTCAACTAAATTGATCCATCCAAAACGAGCTTTGTACTTTGCTATGAAGTTCCACCAGGAATGAGTTTTCATGCAAAAACTGTCTTTTTCAACTAACTTTGTCCATCCAAAACGAACTTTGTACTTTGCTATGAAGTTCCACCAGGAATGAGTTTTCATGCAAAAACTGTCTATTTAAACTTAATTCGTCCATCTGATTCGAACTTTGTACTTTGCTATGAAGTTCCACCAGGAATGAGTTTTCATACAAAAACTGTCTATTTCAACTTAATTCGTCCATCCAAAACGAACTTTGTACTTTGCTATGAAGTTCCACCAGGAATGAGTTTTCATGCAAAAACTGTCTATTTCAACTAACTTTGTCCATCCAAAACGAACTTTGTACTTTGCTATGAAGTTCCACCAGAAATGAGTTTTCATGCAAAAACTGTCTATTTCAACTAAATTGATCCATCCAAAACGAACTTTTTACTTTGCTATGAAGTTCCACCAGGAATGAGTTTTCATGCAAAAACGGTCTATTTCAACTAACTTTGTCCATCCAAAACGAACTTTGTACTTTGCTATGAAGTTCCACCAGGAATGAGTTTTCATACAAAAACTGTCTATTTCAACTTAATTCGTCCATCCAAAACAAACTTTGTACTTTGCTATGAAGTTCCACCAGGAATGAGTTTTCATACAATAACTGTCTATTTCAACTAACTTTGTCCATCCAAAACGAACTTTGTACTTTGCTTTGAAGTTCCACCAGGAATGAGTTTTCATGCAAAAACTGTCTATTTCAACTAACTTTGTCCATCCAGAACGAACTTTGTACTTTTGCTATGAAGTTCCACCAGGAATGAGTTTTCATGCAAAAACTGTCTATTTCAACTAAATTGATCCATCCAAAACGAACTTTGTACTTTGCTATGAAGTTCCACCAGGAATGAGTTTTCATGCAAAAACTGTCTATTTCAACTAAATTGATCCATCCAAAACGAACTTTGTACTTTGCTATGAAGTTCCACCAGGAATGAGTTTTCATGCAAAAACTGTCTATTTCAACTAAATTGATCCATCCAAAACGAACTTTGTACTTTGCTATGAAGTTCCACCAGGAATGAGTTTTCATACAAAAACTGTCTATTTCAACTTAATTCGTCCATCCAAAACAAACTTTGTACTTTGCTATGAAGTTCCACCAGGAATGAGTTTTCATGCAAAAACTGTCTATTTCAACTTAATTCGTCCATCCAAAACGAACTTTGTACTTTGCTATGAAGTTCCACCAGGAATGAGTTTTCATGCAAAAACTGTCTATTTCAACTAACTTTGTCCATCCAAAACGAACTTTGTACTTTGCTATGAAGTTCCACCAGAAATGAGTTTTCATGCAAAAACTGTCTATTTCAACTAAATTGATCCATCCAAAACGAACTTTTTACTTTGCTATGAAGTTCCACCAGGAATGAGTTTTCATGCAAAAACTGTCTATTTCAACTAACTTTGTCCATCCAAAACGAACTTTGTACTTTGCTATGAAGTTCCACCAGGAATGAGTTTTCATGCAAAAACTGTCTATTTCAACTAAATTGATCCATCCAAAACAAACTTTGTACTTTGCTATGAAGTTCCACCAGGAATGAGTTTTCATGCAATAACTGTCTATTTCAACTAACTTTGTCCATCCAAAACGAACTTTGTACTTTGCTTTGAAGTTCCACCAGGAATGAGTTTTCATGCAAAAACTGTCTATTTCAACTAACTTTGTCCATCCAGAACGAACTTTGTACTTTGCTATGAAGTTCCACCAGGAATGAGTTTTCATGCAAAAACTGTCTATTTCAACTAACTTTGTCCATCTGATTCGAACTTTGTACTTTGCTATGAAGTTCCACCAGGAATGAGTTTTCATACAAAAACTGTCTATTTCAACTTAATTCGTCCATCCAAAACGAACTTTGTACTTTGCTATGAAGTTCCACCAGGAATGAGTTTTTATGCAAAAACTGTCTATTTCAACTAACTTTGTCCATCCAAAACG
The DNA here is from genome assembly GCF_943734755.1 of Anopheles moucheti. Taxonomy (NCBI): domain Eukaryota; kingdom Metazoa; phylum Arthropoda; class Insecta; order Diptera; family Culicidae; genus Anopheles; species Anopheles moucheti. Next base: position 26,392 of record NW_026453672.1, read on the forward strand.
AACTTTGTACTTTGCTATGAAGTTCCACCAGGAATGAGTTTTTATGCAAAAACTGTCTATTTCAACTAACTTTGTCCATCCAAAACGAACTTTGTACTTTGCTTTGAAGTTCCACCAGGAATGAGTTTTCATGCAAAAACTGTCTATTTCAACTAACTTTGTCCATCCAGAACGAACTTTGTACTTTGCTATGAAGTTCCACCAGGAATGAGTTTTCATGCAAAAACTGTCTATTTCAACTAACTTTGTCCATCTGATTCGAACTTTGTACTTTGCTATGAAGTTCCACCAGGAATGAGTTTTCATACAAAAACTGTCTATTTCAACTTAATTCGTCCATCCAAAACGAACTTTGTACTTTGCTATGAAGTTCCACCAGGAATGAGTTTTTATGCAAAAACTGTCTATTTCAACTAACTTTGTCCATCCAAAACGAACTTTGCACTTTGCTATGAAGCTCCACCAGGAATGAGTTTTTATGCAAAAACTGTCTATTTCAACTAACTTTGTCCATCCAAAACGAACTTTGCACTTTGCTATGAAGTTCCACCAGGAATGAGTTTTTATGCAAAAACTGTCTATTTCAACTAACTTTGTCCATCCAAAACGAACTTTGTACTTTGCTATGAAGTTCCACCAGGAATGAGTTTTCATGCAAAAACTGTCTATTTCAACTTAATTAGGCAAAAACTGTCTATTTCAACTAACTTTGTCCATCCAAAACGAACTTTGCACTTTGCTATGAAGCTCCACCAGGAATGAGTTTTTATGCAAAAACTGTCTATTTCAACTAACTTTGTCCATCCAAACTAAAACTAAATGAGTTTTTATGCAAAAACTGTCTATTTCAACTTAATTCGTCCATCCAAAACGAACTTTGTACTTTGCTATGAAGTTCCACCAGGAATGAGTTTTCATGCAAAAACTGTCTATTTCAACTTAATTCGTCCATCCAAAACGAACTTTGTACTTTGCTATGAAGTTCCACCAGGAATGAGTTTTCATGCAAAAACTGTCTATTTCAACTAACATTGTCCATCCAAAACGAACTTTGTACTTTGCTATGAAGTTCCACCAGGAATGAGTTTTCATGCAAAAACTGTCTATTTCAACTAACTTTGTCCATCCAAAACGAACTTTGTACTTTGCTATGAAGTTACACCAGGAATGAGTTTTTATGCAAAAACTGTCTATTTCAACTAACTTTGTCCATCCAAAACGAACTTTGCACTTTGCTATGAAGCTCCACCAGGAATGAGTTTTTATGCAAAAACTGTCTATTTCAACTAACTTTGTCCATCCAAAACGAACTTTGTACTTTGCTATGAAGTTCCACCAGGAATGAGTTTTTATGCAAAAACTGTCTATTTCAACTAACTTTGTCCATCCAAAACGAACTTTGTACTTTGCTATGAAGTTCCACCAGGAATGAGTTTTCATACAAAAACTGTCTATTTCAACTTAATTCGTCCATCCAAAACGAACTTTGTACTTTGCTATGAAGTTCCACCAGGAATGAGTTTTCATGCAAAAACTGTCTATTTCAACTTAATTCGTCCATCCAAAACGAACTTTGTACTTTGCTATGAAGTTCCACCAGGAATGAGTTTTCATGCAAAAACTGTCTATTTCAACTAACTTTGTCCATCCAAAACGAACTTTGTACTTTGCTATGAAGTTCCACCAGGAATGAGTTTTCATGCAAAAACTGTCTATTTCAACTAAATTGATCCATCCAAAACGAACTTTGTACTTTGCTATGAAGTTCCACCAGGAATGAGTTTTTATGCAAAAACTGTCTATTTCAACTAACTTTGTCCATCCAAAACGAACTTTGTACTTTGCTATGAAGTTCCACCAGGAATGAGTTTTCATGCAAAAACTGTCTATTTCAACTAACTTTGTCCATCCAAAACGAACTTTGTACTTTGCTATGAAGTTTTACCAGGAATGAGTTTTCATGCAAAAACTGTCTATTTCAACTAACTTTGTCCATCTGATTCGAACTTTGTACTTTGCTATGAAGTTCCACCAGGAATGAGTTTTCATGCAAAAACTGTCTATTTCAACTAACTTTGTCCATCCAAAACGAACTTTGTACTTTGCTATGAAGTTCCACCAGGAATGAGTTTTCATGCAAAAACTGTCTATTTCAACTTAATTCGTCCATCCAAAACGAACTTTGTACTTTGCTATGAAGTTCCACCAGGAATGAGTTTTTATGCAAAAACTGTCTATTTCAACTAACTTTGTCCATCCAAAACGAACTTTGTACTTTGCTATGAAGTTCCACCAGGAATGAGTTTTTATGCAAAAACTGTCTATTTCAACTAACTTTGTCCATCCAAAACGAACTTTGTACTTTGCTATGAAGTTCCACCAGGAATGAGTTTTCATGCAAAAACTGTCTATTTCAACTAACTTTGTCCATCCAAAACGAACTTTGTACTTTGCTATGAAGTTTTACCAGGAATGAGTTTTCATGCAAAAACTGTCTATTTCAACTAACTTTGTCCATCTGATTCGAACTTTGTACTTTGCTATGAAGTTCCACCAGGAATGAGTTTTCATGCAAAAACTGTCTATTTCAACTAACTTTGTCCATCCAAAACGAACTTTGTACTTTGCTATGAAGTTCCACCAGGAATGAGTTTTCATGCAAAAACTGTCTATTTCAACTAAATTGATCCATCCAAAACGAACTTTGTACTTTGCTATGAAGTTCCACCAGGAATGAGTTTTTATGCAAAAACTGTCTATTTCAACTAACTTTGTCCATCCAAAACGAACTTTGTACTTTGCTATGAAGTTCCACCAGGAATGAGTTTTTATGCAAAAACTGTCTATTTCAACTAACTTTGTCCATCCAAAACGAACTTTGTACTTTGCTATGAAGTTCCACCAGGAATGAGTTTTCATGCAAAAACTGTCTATTTCAACTAAATTGATCCATCCAAAACGAACTTTGTACTTTGCTATGAAGTTCCACCAGGAATGAGTTTTCATGCAAAAACTGTCTATTTCAACTAACTTTGTCCATCTAAAACGAACTTTGTACTTTGCTATGAAGTTCTACCAGGAATGAGTTTTCATGCAAAAACTGTCTATTTCAACTTAATTCGTCCATCCAAAACGAACTTTGTACTTTGCTATGAAGTTCCACCAGGAATGAGTTTTTATGCAAAAACTGTCTATTTCAACTAACTTTGTCCATCCAAAACGAACTTTGTACTTTGCTATGAAGTTCCACCAGGAATGAGTTTTTATGCAAAAACTGTCTATTTCAACTAACTTTGTCCATCCAAAACGAACTTTGTACTTTGCTATGAAGTTCCACCAGGAATGAGTTTTCATGCAAAAACTGTCTATTTCAACTAACTTTGTCCATCCAAAACGAACTTTGTACTTTGCTATGAAGTTTTACCAGGAATGAGTTTTCATGCAAAAACTGTCTATTTCAACTAACTTTGTCCATCTGATTCGAACTTTGTACTTTGCTATGAAGTTCCACCAGGAATGAGTTTTCATGCAAAAACTGTCTATTTCAACTAACTTTGTCCATCCAAAACGAACTTTGTACTTTGCTATGAAGTTCCACCAGGAATGAGTTTTCATGCAAAAACTGTCTATTTCAACTAAATTGATCCATCCAAAACGAACTTTGTACTTTGCTATGAAGTTCCACCAGGAATGAGTTTTTATGCAAAAACTGTCTATTTCAACTAACTTTGTCCATCCAAAACGAACTTTGTACTTTGCTATGAAGTTCCACCAGGAATGAGTTTTTATGCAAAAACTGTCTATTTCAACTAACTTTGTCCATCCAAAACGAACTTTGTACTTTGCTATGAAGTTCCACCAGGAATGAGTTTTCATGCAAAAACTGTCTATTTCAACTAAATTGATCCATCCAAAACGAACTTTGTACTTTGCTATGAAGTTCCACCAGGAATGAGTTTTCATGCAAAAACTGTCTATTTAAACTAACTTTGTCCATCTAAAACGAACTTTGTACTTTGCTATGAAGTTCCACCAGGAATGAGTTTTCATGCAAAAACTGTCTATTTCAACTTAATTCGTCCATCCAAAACGAACTTTGTACTTTGCTATGAAGTTCCACCAGGAATGAGTTTTTATGCAAAAACTGTCTATTTCAACTAACTTTGTCCATCCAAAACGAACTTTGTACTTTGCTATGAAGTTCCACCAGGAATGAGTTTTTATGCAAAAACTGTCTATTTCAACTAACTTTGTCCATCCAAAACGAACTTTGTACTTTGCTATGAAGTTCCACCAGGAATGAGTTTTCATGCAAAAACTGTCTATTTCAACTAACTTTGTCCATCCAAAACGAACTTTGTACTTTGCTATGAAGTTTTACCAGGAATGAGTTTTCATGCAAAAACTGTCTATTTCAACTAACTTTGTCCATCTGATTCGAACTTTGTACTTTGCTATGAAGTTCCACCAGGAATGAGTTTTCATGCAAAAACTGTCTATTTCAACTAACTTTGTCCATCCAAAACGAACTTTGTACTTTGCTATGAAGTTCCACCAGGAATGAGTTTTCATGCAAAAACTGTCTATTTCAACTAAATTGATCCATCCAAAACGAACTTTGTACTTTGCTATGAAGTTCCACCAGGAATGAGTTTTTATGCAAAAACTGTCTATTTCAACTAACTTTGTCCATCCAAAACGAACTTTGTACTTTGCTATGAAGTTCCACCAGGAATGAGTTTTTATGCAAAAACTGTCTATTTCAACTAACTTTGTCCATCCAAAACGAACTTTGTACTTTGCTATGAAGTTCCACCAGGAATGAGTTTTCATGCAAAAACTGTCTATTTCAACTAAATTGATCCATCCAAAACGAACTTTGTACTTTGCTATGAAGTTCCACCAGGAATGAGTTTTCATGCAAAAACTGTCTATTTCAACTAACTTTGTCCATCTAAAACGAACTTTGTACTTTGCTATGAAGTTCTACCAGGAATGAGTTTTCATGCAAAAACTGTCTATTTCAACTTAATTCGTCCATCTGATTCGAACTTTGTACTTTGCTATGAAGTTCCACCAGGAATGAGTTTTCATGCAATAACTGTCTATTTCAACTAACTTTGTCCATCCAAAACGAACTTTGTACTTTGCTTTGAAGTTCCACCAGGAATGAGTTTTCATGCAAAAACTGTCTATTTCAACTAACTTTGTCCATCCAGAACGAACTTTGTACTTTGCTATGAAGTTCCACCAGGAATGAGTTTTCATACAAAAACTGTCTATTTCAACTTAATTCGTCCATCCAAAACAAACTTTGTACTTTGCTATGAAGTTCCACCAGGAATGAGTTTTCATGCAATAACTGTCTATTTCAACTAACTTTGTCCATCCAAAACGAACTTTGTACTTTGCTTTGAAGTTCCACCAGGAATGAGTTTTCATGCAAAAACTGTCTATTTCAACTAACTTTGTCCATCCAGAACGAACTTTGTACTTTGCTATGAAGTTCCACCAGGAATGAGTTTTCATGCAAAAACTGTCTATTTCAACTAACTTTGTCCATCTAAAACGAACTTTGTACTTTGCTATGAAGTTCCACCAGGAATGAGTTTTTATGCAAAAACTGTCTATTTCAACTTAATTCGTCCATCCAAAAACGAACTTTGTACTTTGCTATGAAGTTCCACCAGGAATGAGTTTTCATGCAAAAACTGTCTATTTCAACTAAATTGATCCATCCAAAACGAACTTTTTACTTTGCTATGAAGTTCCACCAGGAATGAGTTTTCATGCAAAAACTGTCTATTTCAACTAACTTTGTCCATCCAAAACGAACTTTGTACTTTGCTATGAAGTTCCACCAGGAATGAGTTTTCATACAAAAACTGTCTATTTCAACTTAATTCGTCCATCCAAAACAAACTTTGTACTTTGCTATGAAGTTCCACCAGGAATGAGTTTTCATGCAATAACTGTCTATTTCAACTAACTTTGTCCATCCAAAACGAACTTTGTACTTTGCTTTGAAGTTCCACCAGGAATGAGTTTTCATGCAAAAACTGTCTATTTCAACTAAATTGATCCATCCAAAACGAACTTTGTACTTTGCTATGAAGTTCCACCAGGAATGAGTTTTCATGCAAAAACTGTCTATTTCAACTAACTTTGTCCATCTAAAACGAACTTTGTACTTTGCTATGAAGTTCTACCAGGAATGAGTTTTCATGCAAAAACTGTCTATTTCAACTTAATTCGTCCATCTGATTCGAACTTTGTTACTTTGCTATGAAGTTCCACCAGGAATGAGTTTTCATGCAATAACTGTCTATTTCAACTAACTTTGTCCATCCAAAACGAACTTTGTACTTTGCTTTGAAGTTCCACCAGGAATGAGTTTTCATGCAAAAACTGTCTATTTCAACTAACTTTGTCCATCCAGAACGAACTTTGTACTTTGCTATGAAGTTCCACCAGGAATGAGTTTTCATACAAAAACTGTCTATTTCAACTTAATTCGTCCATCCAAAACAAACTTTGTACTTTGCTATGAAGTTCCACCAGGAATGAGTTTTCATGCAATAACTGTCTATTTCAACTAACTTTGTCCATCCAAAACGAACTTTGTACTTTGCTTTGAAGTTCCACCAGGAATGAGTTTTCATGCAAAAACTGTCTATTTCAACTAACTTTGTCCATCCAAAACGAACTTTGTACTTTGCTATGAAGTTCCACCAGGAATGAGTTTTCATGCAAAAACTGTCTATTTCAACTAACTTTGTCCATCTAAAACGAACTTTGTACTTTGCTATGAAGTTCCACCAGGAATGAGTTTTTATGCAAAAACTGTCTATTTCAACTTAATTCGTCCATCCAAAACGAACTTTGTACTTTGCTATGAAGTTCCACCAGGAATGAGTTTTCATGCAAAAACTGTCTATTTCAACTAAATTGATCCATCCAAAACGAACTTTTTACTTTGCTATGAAGTTCCACCAGGAATGAGTTTTCATGCAAAAACTGTCTATTTCAACTAACTTTGTCCATCCAAAACGAACTTTGTACTTTGCTATGAAGTTCCACCAGGAATGAGTTTTCATACAAAAACTGTCTATTTCAACTAAATTCGTCCATCCAAAACAAACTTTGTACTTTGCTATGAAGTTCCACCAGGAATGAGTTTTCATGCAATAACTGTCTATTTCAACTAACTTTGTCCATCCAAAACGAACTTTGTACTTTGCTTTGAAGTTCCACCAGGAATGAGTTTTCATGCAAAAACTGTCTATTTCAACTAACTTTGTCCATCCAGAACGAACTTTGTACTTTGCTATGAAGTTCCACCAGGAATGAGTTTTCATGCAAAAACTGTCTATTTCAACTAAATTGATCCATCCAAAACGAACTTTGTACTTTGCTATGAAGTTCCACCAGGAATGAGTTTTCATGCAAAAACTGTCTATTTCAACTAAATTGATCCATCCAAAACGAACTTTGTACTTTGCTATGAAGTTCCACCAGGAATGAGTTTTCATGCAAAAACTGTCTATTTCAACTAACTTTGTCCATCTGATTCGAACTTTGTACTTTGCTATGAAGTTCCACCAGGAATGAGTTTTCATACAAAAACTGTCTATTTCAACTTAATTCGTCCATCCAAAACGAACTTTGTACTTTGCTATGAAGTTCCACCAGGAATGAGTTTTTATGCAAAAACTGTCTATTTCAACTAACTTTGTCCATCCAAAACGAACTTTGTACTTTGCTATGAAGTTCCACCAGGAATGAGTTTTTATGCAAAAACTGTCTATTTCAACTAACTTTGTCCATCCAAAACGAACTTTGCACTTTGCTATGAAGCTCCACCAGGAATGAGTTTTTATGCAAAAACTGTCTATTTCAACTAACTTTGTCCATCCAAAACGAACTTTGCACTTTGCTATGAAGCTCCACCAGGAATGAGTTTTTATGCAAAAACTGTCTATTTCAACTAACTTTGTCCATCCAAAACGAACTTTGTACTTTGCTATGAAGTTCCACCAGGAATGAGTTTTCATGCAAAAACTGTCTATTTCAACTTAATTCGTCCATCCAAAACGAACTTTGTACTTTGCTATGAAGTTCCACCAGGAATGAGTTTTCATGCAAAAACTGTCTATTTCAACTAACTTTGTCCATCCAAAACGAACTTTGCACTTTGCTATGAAGCTCCACCAGGAATGAGTTTTTATGCAAAAACTGTCTATTTCAACTAACTTTGTCCATCCAAAACGAACTTTGCACTTTGCTATGAAGCTCCACCAGGAATGAGTTTTTATGCAAAAACTGTCTATTTCAACTAACTTTGTCCATCCAAAACGAACTTTGTACTTTGCTATGAAGTTCCACCAGGAATGAGTTTTCATGCAAAAACTGTCTATTTCAACTTAATTCGTCCATCCAAAACGAACTTTGTACTTTGCTATGAAGTTCCACCAGGAATGAGTTTTCATGCAAAAACTGTCTATTTCAACTAACTTTGTCCATCCAAAACGAACTTTGTACTTTGCTATGAAGTTCCACCAGGAATGAGTTTTCATGCAAAAACTGTCTATTTCAACTAACTTTGTCCATCCAAAACGAACTTTGTACTTTGCTATGAAGTTCCACCAGGAATGAGTTTTTATTCAAAAACTGTCTATTTCAACTAACTTTGTCCATCCAAAACGAACTTTGCACTTTGCTATGAAGCTCCACCAGGAATGAGTTTTTATGCAAAAACTGTCTATTTCAACTAACTTTGTCCATCCAAAACGAACTTTGTACTTTGCTATGAAGTTCCACCAGGAATGAGTTTTTATGCAAAAACTGTCTATTTCAACTAACTTTGTCCATCCAAAACGAACTTTGTACTTTGCTATGAAGTTCCACCAGGAATGAGTTTTCATGCAAAAACTGTCTATTTCAACTAACTTTGTCCATCCAAAACGAACTTTGTACTTTGCTATGAAGTTTTACCAGGAATGAGTTTTCATGCAAAAACTGTCTATTTCAACTAACTTTGTCCATCTGATTCGAACTTTGTACTTTGCTATGAAGTTCCACCAGGAATGAGTTTTCATGCAAAAACTGTCTATTTCAACTAACTTTGTCCATCCAAAACGAACTTTGTACTTTGCTATGAAGTTCCACCAGGAATGAGTTTTCATGCAAAAACTGTCTATTTCAACTAAATTGATCCATCCAAAACGAACTTTGTACTTTGCTATGAAGTTCCACCAGGAATAAGTTTTTATGCAAAAACTGTCTATTTCAACTAACTTTGTCCATCCAAAACGAACTTTGTACTTTGCTATGAAGTTCCACCAGGAATGAGTTTTTATGCAAAAACTGTCTATTTCAACTAACTTTGTCCATCCAAAACGAACTTTGTACTTTGCTATGAAGTTCCACCAGGAATGAGTTTTCATGCAAAAACTGTCTATTTCAACTAAATTGATCCATCCAAAACGAACTTTGTACTTTGCTATGAAGTTCCACCAGGAATGAGTTTTCATGCAAAATTTGTCTATTTCAACTAACTTTGTCCATCTAAAACGAACTTTGTACTTTGCTATGAAGTTCTACCAGGAATGAGTTTTCATGCAAAAACTGTCTATTTCAACTTAATTCGTCCATCTGATTCGAACTTTGTACTTTGCTATGAAGTTCCACCAGGAATGAGTTTTCATACAAAAACTGTCTATTTCAACTTAATTCGTCCATCCAAAACGAACTTTGTACTTTGCTATGAAGTTCCACCAGGAATGAGTTTTCATGCAAAAACTGTCTATTTCAACTAAATTGATCCATCCAAAACGAACTTTTTACTTTGCTATGAAGTTCCACCAGGAATGAGTTTTCATGCAAAAACTGTCTATTTCAACTAACTTTGTCCATCCAAAACGAACTTTGTACTTTGCTATGAAGTTCCACCAGGAATGAGTTTTCATACAAAAACTGTCTATTTCAACTTAATTCGTCCATCCAAAACAAACTTTGTACTTTGCTATGAAGTTCCACCAGGAATGAGTTTTCATGCAATAACTGTCTATTTCAACTAACTTTGTCCATCCAAAACGAACTTTGTACTTTGCTATGAAGTTCCACCAGGAATGAGTTTTCATGCAAAAACTGTCTATTTCAACTAACTTTGTCCATCCAGAACGAACTTTGTACTTTGCTATGAAGTTCCACCAGGAATGAGTTTTCATGCAAAAACTGTCTATTTCAACTAAATTGATCCATCCAAAACGAACTTTGTACTTTGCTATGAAGTTCCACCAGGAATGAGTTTTCATGCAAAAACTGTCTATTTCAACTAACTTTGTCCATCCAAAACGAACTTTGTACTTTGCTATGAAGTTCCACCAGGAATGAATTTTCATGCAAAAACTGTCTATTTGAACTAAATTGATCCATCCAAAACGAACTTTGTACTTTGCTATGAAGTTCCACCAGGAATGAGTTTTCATGCAAAAACTGTCTATTTCAACTAACTTTGTCCATCTGATTCGAACTTTGTACTTTGCTATGAAGTTCCACCAGGAATGAGTTTTCATACAAAAACTGTCTATTTCAACTTAATTCGTCCATCCAAAACGAACTTTGTACTTTGCTATGAAGTTCCACCAGGAATGAGTTTTTATGCAAAAACTGTCTATTTCAACTAACTTTGTCCATCCAAAACGAACTTTGTACTTTGCTATGAAGTTCCACCAGGAATGAGTTTTTATGCAAAAACTGTCTATTTCAACTAACTTTGTCCATCCAAAACGAACTTTGCACTTTGCTATGAAGCTCCACCAGGAATGAGTTTTTATGCAAAAACTGTCTATTTCAACTAACTTTGTCCATCCAAAACGAACTTTGCACTTTGCTATGAAGTTCCACCAGGAATGAGTTTTTATGCAAAAACTGTCTATTTCAACTAACTTTGTCCATCCAAAACGAACTTTGCACTTTGCTATGAAGCTCCACCAGGAATGAGTTTTTATGCAAAAACTGTCTATTTCAACTAACCTTGTCCATCCAAAACGAACTTTGCACTTTGCTATGAAGCTCCACCAGGAATGAGTTTTTATGCAAAAACTGTCTATTTCAACTAACTTTGTCCATCCAAAACGAACTTTGCACTTTGCTATGAAGCTCCACCAGGAATGAGTTTTTATGCAAAAACTGTCTATTTCAACTAACTTTGTCCATCCAAAACGAACTTTGCACTTTGCTATGAAGCTCCACCAGGAATGAGTTTTTATGCAAAAACTGTCTATTTCAACTAACTTTGTCCATCCAAAACGAACTTTGCACTTTGCTATGAAGCTCCACCAGGAATGAGTTTTTATGCAAAAACTGTCTATTTCAACTAACTTTGTCCATCCAAAACGAACTTTGTACTTTGCTATGAAGTTCCACCAGGAATGAGTTTTCATGCAAAAACTGTCTATTTCAACTTAATTCGTCCATCCAAAACGAACTTTGTACTTTGCTATGAAGTTCCACCAGGAATGAGTTTTCATGCAAAAACTGTCTATTTCAACTAACTTTGTCCATCCAAAACGAACTTTGCACTTTGCTATGAAGCTCCACCAGGAATGAGTTTTTATGCAAAAACTGTCTATTTCAACTAACTTTGTCCATCCAAAACGAACTTTGTACTTTGCTATGAAGTTCCACCAGGAATGAGTTTTCATGCAAAAACTGTCTATTTCAACTTAATTCGTCCATCCAAAACGAACTTTGTACTTTGCTATGAAGTTCCACCAGGAATGAGTTTTTATGCAAAAACTGTCTATTTCAACTAACTTTGTCCATCCAAAACGAACTTTGCACTTTGCTATGAAGCTCCACCAGGAATGAGTTTTTATGCAAAAACTGTCTATTTCAACTAACTTTGTCCATCCAAAACGAACTTTGCACTTTGCTATGAAGTTCCACCAGGAATGAGTTTTTATGCAAAAACTGTCTATTTCAACTAACTTTGTCCATCCAAAACGAACTTTGCACTTTGCTATGAAGCTCCACCAGGAATGAGTTTTTATGCAAAAACTGTCTATTTCAACTAACTTTGTCCATCCAAAACGAACTTTGCACTTTGCTATGAAGCTCCACCAGGAATGAGTTTTTATGCAAAAACTGTCTATTTCAACTTAATTCGTCCATCCAAAACGAACTTTGTACTTTGCTATGAAGTTCCACCAGGAATGAGTTTTTATGCAAAAACTGTCTATTTCAACTAACTTTTTCCATCCAAAACGAACTTTGCACTTTGCTATGAAGCTCCACCAGGAATGAGTTTTTATGCAAAAACTGTCTATTTCAACTTACTTTGTCCATCCAAAACGAACTTTGCACTTTGCTATGAAGCTCCACCAGGAATGAGTTTTTATGCAAAAACTGTCTATTTCAACTAACTTTGTCCATCCAAAACGAACTTTGTACTTTGCTATGAAGTTCCACCAGGAATGAGTTTTCATGCAAAAACTGTCTATTTCAACTTAATTCGTCCATCCAAAACGAACTTTGTACTTTACTATGAAGTTCCACCAGGAATGAGTTTTCATGCAAAAACTGTCTATTTCAACTAACTTTGTCCATCCAAAACGAACTTTGCACTTTGCTATGAAGCTCCACCAGGAATGAGTTTTTATGCAAAAACTGTCTATTTCAACTAACTTTGTCCATCCAAAACGAACTTTGCACTTTGCTATGAAGCTCCACCAGGAATGAGTTTTTATGCAAAAACTGTCTATTTCAACTAACTTTGTCCATCCAAAACGAACTTTGTACTTTGCTATGAAGTTCCACCAGGAATGAGTTTTCATGCAAAAACTGTCTATTTCAACTTAATTCGTCCATCCAAAACGAACTTTGTACTTTGCTATGAAGTTCCACCAGGAATGAGTTTTCATGCAAAAACTGTCTATTTCAACTAACTTTGTCCATCCAAAACGAACTTTGTACTTTGCTATGAAGTTCCACCAGGAATGAGTTTTCATGCAAAAACTGTCTATTTCAACTAACTTTGTCCATCCAAAACGAACTTTGTACTTTGCTATGAAGTTCCACCAGGAATGAGTTTTTATGCAAAAACTGTCTATTTCAACTAACTTTGTCCATCCAAAACGAACTTTGCACTTTGCTATGAAGCTCCACCAGGAATGAGTTTTTATGCAAAAACTGTCTATTTCAACTAACTTTGTCCATCCAAAACGAACTTTGTACTTTGCTATGAAGTTCCACCAGGAATGAGTTTTTATGCAAAAACTGTCTATTTCAACTAACTTTGTCTATCCAAAACGAACTTTGTACTTTGCTATGAAGTTCCACCAGGAATGAGTTTTCATGCAAGAACTGTCTATTTCAACTAACTTTGTCCATCCAAAACGAACTTTGTACTTTGCTATGAAGTTCCACCAGGAATGAGTTTTCATGCAAAAACTGTCTATTTCAACTTAATTCGTCCATCCAAAACGAACTTTGTACTTTGCTATGAAGTTCCACCAGGAATGAGTTTTCATGCAAAAACTGTCTATTTCAACTAACTTTGTCCATCCAAAACGAACTTTGTACTTTGCTATGAAGTTCCACCAGGAATGAGTTTTCATGCAAAAACTGTCTATTTCAACTAAATTGATCCATCCAAAACGAACTTTGTACTTTGCTATGAAGTTCCACCAGGAATGAGTTTTTATGCAAAAACTGTCTATTTCAACTAACTTTGTCCATCCAAAACGAACTTTGTACTTTGCTATGAAGTTCCACCAGGAATGAGTTTTCATGCAAAAACTGTCTATTTCAACTAACTTTGTCCATCCAAAACGAACTTTGTACTTTGCTATGAAGTTTTACCAGGAATGAGTTTTCATGCAAAAACTGTCTATTTCAACTAAATTGATCCATCCAAAACGAACTTTGTACTTTGCTATGAAGTTCCACCAGGAATGAGTTTTCATGCAAAAACTGTCTATTTCAACTAACTTTGTCCATCCAAAACGAACTTTGTACTTTGCTATGAAGTTCCACCAGGAATGAGTTTTCATGCAAAAACTGTCTATTTCAACTAAATTGATCCATCCAAAACGAACTTTGTACTTTGCTATGAAGTTCCACCAGGAATGAGTTTTTATGCAAAAACTGTCTATTTCAACTAACTTTGTCCATCCAAAACGAACTTTGTACTTTGCTATGAAGTTCCACCAGGAATGAGTTTTTATGCAAAAACTGTCTATTTCAACTAACTTTGTCCATCCAAAACGAACTTTGTACTTTGCTATGAAGTTCCACCAGGAATGAGTTTTCATGCAAAAACTGTCTATTTCAACTAACTTTGTCCATCCAAAACGAACTTTGTACTTTGCTATGAAGTTCCACCAGGAATGAGTTTTCATGCAAAAACTGTCTATTTCAACTAACTTTGTCCATCCAAAACGAACTTTGCACTTTGCTATGAAGCTCCACCAGGAATGAGTTTTTATGCAAAAACTGTCTATTTCAACTAACTTTGTCCATCCAAAACGAACTTTGCACTTTGCTATGAAGCTCCACCAGGAATGAGTTTTTATGCAAAAACTGTCTATTTCAACTAACTTTGTCCATCCAAAACGAACTTTGTACTTTGCTATGAAGTTCCACCAGGAATGAGTTTTCATGCAAAAACTGTCTATTTCAACTAACTTTGTCCATCCAAAACGAACTTTGCACTTTGCTATGAAGCTCCACCAGGAATGAGTTTTTATGCAAAAACTGTCTATTTCAACTAACTTTGTCCATCCAAAACGAACTTTGTACTTTGCTATGAAGTTCCACCAGGAATGAGTTTTCATGCAAAAACTGTCTATTTCAACTAACTTTGTCCATCCAAAACGAACTTTGCACTTTGCTATGAAGCTCCACCAGGAATGAGTTTTTATGCAAAAACTGTCTATTTCAACTAACTTTGTCCATCCAAAACGAACTTTGTACTTTGCTATGAAGTTCCACCAGGAATGAGTTTTCATGCAAAAACTGTCTATTTCAACTAACTTTGTCCATCCAAAACGAACTTTGTACTTTGCTATGAAGTTCCACCAGGAATGAGTTTTCATGCAAAAACTGTCTATTTCAACTAAATTCATCCATCCAAAACGAACTTTGTACTTTGCTATGAAGTTCCACCAGGAATGAGTTTTCATGCAAAAACTGTCTATTTCAACTAACTTTGTCCATCCAAAACGAACTTTGTACTTTGCTATGAAGTTCCACCAGGAATGAGTTTTCATGCAAGAACTGTCTATTTCAACTAAATTGATCCATCCGAAACGAATTTTGTACTTTGCTATGAAGTTCCACCAGGAATGAGTTTTCATGCAAAAACTGTCTATTTCAACTAAATTCGTCCATCCGATACGAACTTTGTACTTTGCTATGAAGTTCCACCAGGAATGAGTTTTTATGCAAAAACTGTCTATTTCAACTAACTTTGTCCATCCAAAACGAACTTTGTACTTTGCTATGAAGTTCCACTAGGAATGAGTTTTCATGCAAAAACTGTCTATTTCAACTAACTTTGTCCATCCAAAACGAACTTTGTACTTTGCTATGAAGTTCCACCAGGAATGAGTTTTTATGCAAAAACTGTCTATTTCAACTAACTTTGTCCATCCAAAACGAACTTTGTACTTTGCTATGAAGTTCCACCAGGAATGAGTTTTCATGCCAAAACTGTCTATTTCAACTAAATTGATCCATCCAAAACGAACTTTGTACTTTGCTATGAAGTTCCACCAGGAATGAGTTTTTATGCAAAAACTGTCTATTTCAACTAACTTCGTCCATCCAAAACGAACTTTGTACTTTGCTATGAAGTTCCACCAGGAATGAGTTTTCATGCAAAAACTGTCTATTTCAACTAACTTTGTCCATCCAAAACGAACTTTGTACTTTGCTATGAAGTTCCACCAGGAATGAGTTTTTATGCAAAAACTGTCTATTTCAACTAACTTTGTCCATCCAAAACGAACTTTGTACTTTGCTATGAAGTTCCACCAGGAATGAGTTTTCATGCAAAAACTGTCTATTTCAACTAACTTTGTCCATCCAAAACGAACTTTGTACTTTGCTATGAAGTTCCACCAGGAATGAGTTTTCATGCAAAAACTGTCTATTTCAACTAACTTTGTCCATCTGATTCGAACTTTGTACTTTGCTATGAAGTTCCACCAGGAATGAGTTTTCATGCAAAAACTGTCTATTTCAACTAACTTTGTCCATCCAAAACGAACTTTGTACTTTGCTATGAAGTTCCACCAGGAATGAGTTTTCATGCAAAAACTGTCTATTTCAACTTACTTTGTCCATCCAAAACGAACTTTGTACTTTGCTATGAAGTTCCACCAGGAATGAGTTTTTATGCAAAAACTGTCTATTTCAACTAACTTTGTCCATCCAAAACGAACTTTGTACTTTGCTATGAAGTTCCACCAGGAATGAGTTTTCATGCAAAAACTGTCTATTTCAACTAACTTTGTCCATCCAAAACGAACTTTGTACTTTGCTATGAAGTTCCACCAGGAATGAGTTTTCATGCAAAAACTGTCTATTTCAACTAAATTCATCCATCCAAAACGAACTTTGTACTTTGCTATGAAGTTCCACCAGGAATGAGTTTTCATGCAAAAACTGTCTATTTCAACTAACTTTGTCCATCCAAAACGAACTTTGTACTTTGCTATGAAGTTCCACCAGGAATGAGTTTTCATGCAAGAACTGTCTATTTCAACTAAATTGATCCATCCGAAACGAATTTTGTACTTTGCTATGAAGTTCCACCAGGAATGAGTTTTCATGCAAAAACTGTCTATTTCAACTAAATTCATCCATCCAAAACGAACTTTGTACTTTGCTATGAAGTTCCACCAGGAATGAGTTTTCATGCAAAAACTGTCTATTTCAACTAACTTTGTCCATCCAAAACGAACTTTGTACTTTGCTATGAAGTTCCACCAGGAATGAGTTTTCATGCAAGAACTGTCTATTTCAACTAAATTGATCCATCCGAAACGAATTTTGTACTTTGCTATGAAGTTCCACCAGGAATGAGTTTTCATGCAAAAACTGTCTATTTCAACTAAATTCGTCCATCCGATACGAACTTTGTACTTTGCTATGAAGTTCCACCAGGAATGAGTTTTTATGCAAAAACTGTCTATTTCAACTAACTTTGTCCATCCAAAACGAACTTTGTACTTTGCTATGAAGTTCCACCAGGAATGAGTTTTTATGCAAAAACTGTCTATTTCAACTAACTTTGTCCATCCAAAACGAACTTTGTACTTTGCTATGAAGTTCCACCAGGAATGAGTTTTCATGCAAAAACTGTCTATTTCAACTAACTTTGTCCATCCAAAACGAACTTTGTACTTTGCTATGAAGTTCCACCAGGAATGAGTTTTTATGCAAAAACTGTCTATTTCAACTAACTTTGTCCATCCAAAACGAACTTTGTACTTTGCTATGAAGTTCCACCAGGAATGAGTTTTCATGCAAAAACTGTCTATTTCAACTAAATTCATCCATCCAAAACGAACTTTGTACTTTGCTATGAAGTTCCACCAGGAATGAGTTTTCATGCAAAAACTGTCTATTTCAACTAACTTTGTCCATCCAAAACGAACTTTGTACTTTGCTATGAAGTTCCACCAGGAATGAGTTTTCATGCAAGAACTGTCTATTTCAACTAAATTGATCCATCCAAAACGAACTTTGTACTTTGCTATGAAGTTCCACCAGGAATGAGTTTTCATGCAAAAACTGTCTATTTCAACTAACTTTGTCCATCCAAAACGAACTTTGTACTTTGCTATGAAGTTCCACCAGGAATGAGTTTTCATGCAAAAACTGTCTATTTCAACTAACTTTGTCCATCCAAAACGAACTTTGTACTTTGCTATGAAGTTCCACCAGGAATGAGTTTTTATGCAAAAACTGTCTATTTCAACTAACTTTGTCCATCCAAAACGAACTTTGTACTTTGCTATGAAGTTCCACCAGGAATGAGTTTTCATGCAAAAACTGTCTATTTCAACTAAATTGATCCATCCAAAACGAACTTTGTACTTTGCTATGAAGTTCCATCAGGAATGAGTTTTTATGCAAAAACTGTCTATTTCAACTAACTTTGTCCATCCAAAACGAACTTTGTACTTTGCTATGAAGTTCCACCAGGAATGAGTTTTCATGCAAAAACTGTCTATTTCAACTAACTTTGTTCATCCAAAACGAACTTTGTACTTTGCTATGAAGTTCCACCAGGAATGAGTTTTCATGCAAAAACTGTCTATTTCAACTAAATTGATCCATCCAAAACGAACTTTGTACTTTGCTATGAAGTTCCACCAGGAATGAGTTTTCATGCAAAAACTGTCTATTTCAACTTAATTCGTCCATCCAAAACGAACTTTGTACTTTGCTATGAAGTTCCACCAGGAATGAGTTTTCATGCAAAAACTGTCTATTTCAACTAACTTTGTCCATCCAAAACGAACTTTGTACTTTGCTATGAAGTTCCACCAGGAATGAGTTTTCATGCAAAAACTGTCTATTTCAACTAACTTTGTCCATCCAAAACGAACTTTGTACTTTGCTATGAAGTTCCACCAGGAATGAGTTTTCATGCAAAAACTGTCTATTTCAACTAAATTCATCCATCCAAAACGAACTTTGTACTTTGCTATGAAGTTCCACCAGGAATGAGTTTTCATGCAAAAACTGTCTATTTCAACTAACTTTGTCCATCCAAAACGAACTTTGTACTTTGCTATGAAGTTCCACCAGGAATGAGTTTTCATGCAAGAACTGTCTATTTCAACTAAATTGATCCATCCGAAACGAATTTTGTACTTTGCTATGAAGTTCCACCAGGAATGAGTTTTCATGCAAAAACTGTCTATTTCAACTAAATTCGTCCATCCGATACGAACTTTGTACTTTGCTATGAAGTTCCACCAGGAATGAGTTTTTATGCAAAAACTGTCTATTTCAACTAACTTTGTCCATCCAAAACGAACTTTGTACTTTGCTATGAAGTTCCACTAGGAATGAGTTTTCATGCAAAAACTGTCTATTTCAACTAACTTTGTCCATCCAAAACGAACTTTGTACTTTGCTATGAAGTTCCACCAGGAATGAGTTTTTATGCAAAAACTGTCTATTTCAACTAACTTTGTCCATCCAAAACGAACTTTGTACTTTGCTATGAAGTTCCACCAGGAATGAGTTTTCATGCCAAAACTGTCTATTTCAACTAAATTGATCCATCCAAAACGAACTTTGTACTTTGCTATGAAGTTCCACCAGGAATGAGTTTTTATGCAAAAACTGTCTATTTCAACTAACTTTGTCCATCCAAAACGAACTTTGTACTTTGCTATGAAGTTCCACCAGGAATGAGTTTTCATGCAAAAACTGTCTATTTCAACTAACTTTGTCCATCGAAAACGAACTTTGTACTTTGCTATGAAGTTCCACCAGGAATGAGTTTTTATGCAAAAACTGTCTATTTCAACTAACTTTGTCCATCCAAAACGAACTTTGTACTTTGCTATGAAGTTCCACCAGGAATGAGTTTTCATGCAAAAACTGTCTATTTCAACTAACTTTGTCCATCCAAAACGAACTTTGTACTTTGCTATGAAGTTCCACCAGGAATGAGTTTTCATGCAAAAACTGTCTATTTCAACTAACTTTGTCCATCCAAAACGAACTTTGTACTTTGCTATGAAGTTCCACCAGGAATGAGTTTTCATGCAAAAACTGTCTATTTCAACTAACTTTGTCCATCCAAAACGAACTTTGTACTTTGCTATGAAGTTCCACCAGGAATGAGTTTTCATGCAAAAACTGTCTATTTCAACTAACTTTGTCCATCCAAAACGAACTTTGTACTTTGCTATGAAGTTCCACCAGGAATGAGTTTTTATGCAAAAACTGTCTATTTCAACTAACTTTGTCCATCCAAAACGAACTTTGTACTTTGCTATGAAGTTCCACCAGGAATGAGTTTTTATGCAAAAACTGTCTATTTCAACTAACTTTGTCCATCCAAAACGAACTTTGTACTTTGCTATGAAGTTCCACCAGGAATGAGTTTTCATGCAAAAACTGTCTATTTCAACTAACTTTGTCCATCCAAAACGAACTTTGTACTTTGCTATGAAGTTCCACCAGGAATGAGTTTTCATGCAAAAACTGTCTATTTCAACTAACTTTGTCCATCCAAAACGAACTTTGTACTTTGCTATGAAGTTCCACCAGGAATGAGTTTTCATGCAAAAACTGTCTATTTCAACTAACTTTGTCCATCCAAAACGAACTTTGTACTTTGCTATGAAGTTCCACCAGGAATGAGTTTTCATGCAAAAACTGTCTATTTCAACTAAATTGATCCATCCAAAACGAACTTTGTACTTTGCTATGAAGTTCCACCAGGAATGAGTTTTCATGCAAAAACTGTCTATTTCAACTAACTTTGTCCATCCAAAACGAACTTTGTACTTTGCTATGAAGTTCCACCAGGAATGAGTTTTCATGCAAAAACTGTCTATTTCAACTTAATTCGTCCATCCGATACGAACTTTGTACTTTGCTATGAAGTTCTACCAGGAATGAGTTTTCATGCAAGAACTGTCTATTTCAACTAACTTTGTCCATCCAAAACGAACTTTGTACTTTGCTATGAAGTTCCACCAGGAATGAGTTTTCATGCAAAAACTGTCTATTTCAACTAAATTGATCCATCCAAAACGAACTTTGTACTTTGCTATGAAGTTCCACCAGGAATGAGTTTTCATGCAAAAACTGTCTATTTCAACTAACTTTGTCCATCCAAAACGAACTTTGTACTTTGCTATGAAGTTCCACCAGGAATGAGTTTTCATGCAAAAACTGTCTATTTCAACTAATTTTGTCCATCCAAAACGAACTTTGTACTTTGCTATGAAGTTCTACCAGGAATGAGTTTTCATGCAAAAACTGTCTATTTCAACTTAATTCGTCCATCCGATACGTACTTTGTTCTTTGCTATGAAGTTCTACCAGGAATGAGTTTTCATGCAAAAACTGTCTATTTCAACTAAATTGATCCATCCAAAACGAACTTTGTACTTTGCTATGAAGTTCCACCAGGAATGAGTTTTCATGCAAAAACTGTCTATTTCAACTAAATTGATCCATCCAAAACGAACTTTGTACTTTGCTATGAAGTTCCACCAGGAATTAGTTTTCATGCAAAAACTGTCTATTTCAACTAACTTTGTCCATCCAAAACGAACTTTGTACTTTGCTATGAAGTTCCACCAGGAATGAGTTTTCATGCAAAAACTGTCTATTTCAACTAAATTGATCCATCCAAAACGAACTTTGTACTTTGCTATGAAGTTCCACCAGGAATTAGTTTTCATGCAAAAACTGTCTATTTCAACTAACTTTGTCCATCCAAAACGAACTTTGTACTTTGCTATGAAGTTCCACCAGGAATGAGTTTTCATGCAAAAACTGTCTATTTCAACTAAATTGATCCATCCAAAACGAACTTTGTACTTTGCTATGAAGTTTCACCAGGAATGAGTTTTCATGCAAAAACTGTCTATTTCAACTTAATTCGTCCATCCGATACGAACTTTGTTCTTTGCTATGAAGTTCTACCAGGAATGAGTTTTCATGCAAAAACTGTCTATTTCAACTTAATTCGTCCATCCGATACGAACTTTGTACTTTGCTATGAAGTTCTACCAGGAATGAGTTTTCATGCAAAAACTGTCTATTTCAACTAAATTGATCCATCCAAAACGAACTTTGTACTTTGCTATGAAGTTTCACCAGGAATGAGTTTTCATGCAAAAACTGTCTATTTCAACTTAATTCGTCCATCCGATACGAACTTTGTTCTTTGCTATGAAGTTCTACCAGGAATGAGTTTTCATGCAAGAACTGTCTATTTCAACTAACTTTGTCCATCCAAAACGAACTTTGTACTTTGCTATGAAGTTCCACCAGGAATGAGTTTTCATGCAAAAACTGTCTATTTCAACTAAATTGATCCATCCAAAACGAACTTTGTACTTTGCTATGAAGTTCCACCAGGAATGAGTTTTCATGCAAAAACTGTCTATTTCAACTAACTTTGTCCATCCAAAACGAACTTTGTACTTTGCTATGAAGTTCCACCAGGAATGAGTTTTCATGCAAAAACTGTCTATTTCAACTAATTTTGTCCATCCAAAACGAACTTTGTACTTTGCTATGAAGTTCTACCAGGAATGAGTTTTCATGCAAAAACTGTCTATTTCAACTTAATTCGTCCATCCGATACGAACTTTGTACTTTGCTATGAAGTTCTACCAGGAATGAGTTTTCATGCAAAAACTGTCTATTTCAACTAAATTGATCCATCCAAAACGAACTTTGTACTTTGCTATGAAGTTCCACCAGGAATGAGTTTTCATGCAAAAACTGTCTATTTCAACTAAATTGATCCATCCAAAACGAACTTTGTACTTTGCTATGAAGTTCCACCAGGAATTAGTTTTCATGCAAAAACTGTCTATTTCAACTAACTTTGTCCATCCAAAACGAACTTTGTACTTTGCTATGAAGTTCCACCAGGAATGAGTTTTCATGCAAAAACTGTCTATTTCAACTAAATTGATCCATCCAAAACGAACTTTGTACTTTGCTATGAAGTTTCACCAGGAATGAGTTTTCATGCAAAAACTGTCTATTTCAACTTAATTCGTCCATCCGATACGAACTTTGTTCTTTGCTATGAAGTTCTACCAGGAATGAGTTTTCATGCAAAAACTGTCTATTTCAACTTAATTCGTCCATCCGATACGAACTTTGTACTTTGCTATGAAGTTCTACCAGGAATGAGTTTTCATGCAAAAACTGTCTATTTCAACTAAATTGATCCATCCAAAACGAACTTTGTACTTTGCTATGAAGTTTCACCAGGAATGAGTTTTCATGCAAAAACTGTCTATTTCAACTTAATTCGTCCATCCGATACGAACTTTGTTCTTTGCTATGAAGTTTCACCAGGAATGAGTTTTCATGCAAAAACTGTCTATTTCAACTAATTTTGTCCATCCAAAACGAACTTTGTACTTTGCTATGAAGTTCTACCAGGAATGAGTTTTCATGCAAAAACTGTCTATTTCAACTTAATTCGTCCATCCGATACGAACTTTGTACTTTGCTATGAAGTTCTACCAGGAATGAGTTTTCATGCAAAAACTGTCTATTTCAACTAAATTGATCCATCCAAAACGAACTTTGTACTTTGCTATGAAGTTTCACCAGGAATGAGTTTTCATGCAAAAACTGTCTATTTCAACTTAATTCGTCCATCCGATACGAACTTTGTTCTTTGCTATGAAGTTCTACCAGGAATGAGTTTTCATGCAAGAACTGTCTATTTCAACTAACTTTGTCCATCCAAAACGAACTTTGTACTTTGCTATGAAGTTCCACCAGGAATGAGTTTTCATGCAAAAACTGTCTATTTCAACTAAATTGATCCATCCAAAACGAACTTTGTACTTTGCTATGAAGTTCCACCAGGAATGAGTTTTCATGCAAAAACTGTCTATTTCAACTAACTTTGTCCATCCAAAACGAACTTTGTACTTTGCTATGAAGTTCCACCAGGAATGAGTTTTCATGCAAAAACTGTCTATTTCAACTAATTTTGTCCATCCAAAACGAACTTTGTACTTTGCTATGAAGTTCCACCAGGAATGAGTTTTCATGCAAAAACTGTCTATTTCAACTTAATTCGTCCATCCAAAACGAACTTTGTTCTTTGCTATGAAGTTCTACCAGGAATGAGTTTTCATGCAAAAACTGTCTATTTCAACTTAATTCGTCCATCCGATACGTACTTTGTACTTTGCTATGAAGTTCTACCAGGAATGAGTTTTCATGCAAAAACTGTCTATTTCAACTAAATTGATCCATCCAAAACGAACTTTGTACTTTGCTATGAAGTTCCACCAGGAATGAGTTTTCATGCAAAAACTGTCTATTTCAACTAACTTTGTCCATCCAAAACGAACTTTGTACTTTGCTATGAAGTTCCACCAGGAATGAGTTTTCATGCAAAAACTGTCTATTTCAACTAAATTGATCCATCCAAAACGAACTTTGTACTTTGCTATGAAGTTCCACCAGGAATGAGTTTTCATGCAAAAACTGTCTATTTCAACTAAATTGATCCATCCAAAACGAACTTTGTTCTTTGCTATGAAGTTCTACCAGGAATGAGTTTTCATGCAAAAACTGTCTATTTCAACTTAATTCGTCCATCCGATACGAACTTTGTACTTTGCTATGAAGTTCTACCAGGAATGAGTTTTCATGCAAGAACTGTCTTTTTCAACTAACTTTGTCCATCCAAAACGAACTTTGTACTTTGCTATGAAGTTCCACCAGGAATGAGTTTTTATGCAAAAACTGTCTATTTCAACTAACTTTGTCCATCCAAAACGAACTTTGTACTTTGCTATGAAGTTCCACCAGGAATGAGTTTTCATGCAAAAACTGTCTATTTCAACTAAATTGATCCATCCAAAACGAACTTTGTTCTTTGCTATGAAGTTCCACCAGGAATGAGTTTTCATGCAAAAACTGTCTATTTCAACTAAATTGATCCATCCAAAACGAACTTTGTACTTTGCTATGAAGTTCCACCAGGAATGAGTTTACATACAAAAACTGTCTATTTCAACTTAATTCGTCCATCCGATACGTACTTTGTACTTTGCTATGAAGTTCTACCAGGAATGAGTTTTCATGCAAAAACTGTCTATTTCAACTAAATTGTTCCATCCAAAACGAACTTTGTACTTTGCTATGAAGTTCCACCAGGAATGAGTTTTCATGCAAAAACTGTCTATTTCAACTAAATTGATCCATCCAAAACGAACTTTGTACTTTGCTATGAAGTTCCACCAGGAATGAGTTTTCATGCAAAAACTGTCTACTTCAACTAACTTTGTCCATCCAAAACGAACTTTGTACTTTGCTATGAAGTTCCACCAGGAATGAGTTTTCATGCAAAAACTGTCTATTTCAACTAACTTTGTCCATCCAAAACGAACTTTGTATTTTGCTATGAAGTTCCACCAGGAATGAGTTTTCATGCAAAAACTGTCTATTTCAACTAAATTGATCCATCCAAAACGAACTTTGTACTTTGCTATGAAGTTCCACCAGGAATGAGTTTACATACAAAAACTGTCTATTTCAACTTAATTCGTCCATCCGATACGTACTTTGTACTTTGCTATGAAGTTCTACCAGGAATGAGTTTTCATGCAAGAACTGTCTATTTCAACTAAATTGTTCCATCCAAAACGAACTTTGTACTTTGCTATGAAGTTCCACCAGGAATGAGTTTTCATGCAAAAACTGTCTATTTCAACTAAATTGATCCATCCAAAACGAACTTTGTACTTTGCTATGAAGTTCCACCAGGAATGAGTTTTCATGCAAAAACTGTCTATTTCAACTAACTTTGTCCATCCAAAACGAACTTTGTACTTTGCTATGAAGTTCCACCAGGAATGCGTTTTCATGCAAAAACTGTCTATTTCAACTTAATTCGTCCATCTGATTCGAACTTTGTACTTTGCTATGAAGTTCCACCAGGAATGAGTTTTCATACAAAAACTGTCTATTTCAACTAAATTGATCCATCCAAAACGAACTTTGTTCTTTGCTATGAAGTTCCACCAGGAATGAGTTTTCATGCAAAAACTGTCTATTTCAACTTAATTCGTCCATCCGATACGAACTTTGTACTTTGCTATGAAGTTCTACCAGGAATGAGTTTTCATGCAAGAACTGTCTATTTCAACTAAATTGTTCCATCCAAAACGAACTTTGTACTTTGCTATGAAGTTCCACCAGGAATGAGTTTTCATGCAAAAACTGTCTATTTCAACTAAATTGATCCATCCAAAACGAACTTTGTACTTTGCTATGAAGTTCCACCAGGAATGAGTTTTCATGCAAAAACTGTCTATTTTAACTAACTTTGTCCATCCAAAACGAACTTTGTATTTTGCTATGAAGTTCCACCAGGAATGAGTTTTCATGCAAAAACTGTCTATTTCAACTAAATTGATCCATCCAAAACGAACTTTGTACTTTGCTATGAAGTTCCACCAGGAATGAGTTTACATACAAAAACTGTCTATTTCAACTTAATTCGTCCATCCGATACGTACTTTGTACTTTGCTATGAAGTTCTACCAGGAATGAGTTTTCATGCAAGAACTGTCTATTTCAACTAAATTGTTCCATCCAAAACGAACTTTGTACTTTGCTATGAAGTTCCACCAGGAATGAGTTTTCATGCAAAAACTGTCTATTTCAACTAAATTGATCCATCCAAAACGAACTTTGTACTTTGCTATGAAGTTCCACCAGGAATGAGTTTTCATGCAAAAACTGTCTATTTCAACTAACTTTGTCCATCCAAAACGAACTTTGTACTTTGCTATGAAGTTCCACCAGGAATGCGTTTTCATGCAAAAACTGTCTATTTCAACTAAATTGATCCATCCAAAACGAACTTTGTACTTTGCTATGAAGTTCTACCAGGAATGAGTTTTCATGCAAAAACTGTCTATTTCAACTTAATTCGTCCATCCGATACGAACTTTGTACTTTGCTATGAAGTTCTACCAGGAATGAGTTTTCATGCAAGAACTGTCTATTTCAACTAACTTTGTCCATCCAAAACGAACTTTGTACTTTGCTATGAAGTTCCACCAGGAATGAGTTTTCATGCAAAAACTGTCTATTTCAACTAACTTTGTCCATCCAAAACGAACTTTGTACTTTGCTATGAAGTTCCACCAGGAATGAGTTTTCATGCAAAAACTGTCTATTTCAACTAAATTGATCCATCCAAAACGAACTTTGTTCTTTGCTATGAAGTTCCACCAGGAATGAGTTTTCATGCAAAAACTGTCTATTTCAACTTAATTCGTCCATCCAAAACGAACTTTGTTCTTTGCTATGAAGTTCTACCAGGAATGAGTTTTCATGCAAAAACTGTCTATTTCAACTAACTTTGTCCATCCAAAACGAACTTTGTACTTTGCTATGAAGTTCCACCAGGAATGAGTTTTCATGCAAAAACTGTCTATTTCAACTAAATTGATCCATCCAAAACGAACTTTGTACTTTGCTATGAAGTTCTACCAGGAATGAGTTTTCATGCAAAAACTGTCTATTTCAACTTAATTCGTCCATCCAAAACGAACTTTGTTCTTTGCTATGAAGTTCTACCAGGAATGAGTTTTCATGCAAAAACTGTCTATTTCAACTTAATTCGTCCATCCGATACGAACTTTGTACTTTGCTATGAAGTTCTACCAGGAATGAGTTTTCATGCAAAAACTGTCTATTTCAACTAAATTGATCCATCCAAAACGAACTTTGTACTTTGCTATGAAGTTCCACCAGGAATGAGTTTTCATGCAAAAACTGTCTATTTCAACTAAATTGATCCATCCAAAACGAACTTTGTTCTTTGCTATGAAGTTCTACCAGGAATGAGTTTTCATGCAAAAACTGTCTATTTCAACTTAATTCGTCCATCCGATACGAACTTTGTACTTTGCTATGAAGTTCTACCAGGAATGAGTTTTCATGCAAGAACTGTCTATTTCAACTAACTTTGTCCATCCAAAACGAACTTTGTACTTTGCTATGAAGTTCCACCAGGAATGAGTTTTCATGCAAAAACTGTCTATTTCAACTAAATTGATCCATCCAAAACGAACTTTGTACTTTGCTATGAAGTTCCACCAGGAATGAGTTTTCATGCAAAAACTGTCTATTTCAACTAACTTTGTCCATCCAAAACGAACTTTGTATTTTGCTATGAAGTTCCACCAGGAATGAGTTTTCATGCAAAAACTGTCTATTTCAACTAAATTGATCCATCCAAAACGAACTTTGTACTTTGCTATGAAGTTCTACCAGGAATGAGTTTTCATGCAAAAACTGTCTATTTCAACTTAATTCGTCCATCCAAAACGAACTTTGTTCTTTGCTATGAAGTTCTACCAGGAATGAGTTTTCATGCAAAAACTGTCTATTTCAACTTAATTCGTCCATCCGATACGTACTTTGTACTTTGCTATGAAGTTCTACCAGGAATGAGTTTTCATGCAAAAACTGTCTATTTCAACTAAATTGATCCATCCAAAACGAACTTTGTACTTTGCTATGAAGTTCCACCAGGAATGAGTTTTCATGCAAAAACTGTCTATTTCAACTAACTTTGTCCATCCAAAACGAACTTTGTACTTTGCTATGAAGTTCCACCAGGAATGAGTTTTCATGCAAAAACTGTCTATTTCAACTAACTTTGTCCATCCAAAACGAACTTTGTACTTTGCTATGAAGTTCCACCAGGAATGAGTTTTCATGCAAAAACTGTCTATTTCAACTAATTTTGTCCATCCAAAACGAACTTTGTACTTTGCTATGAAGTTCCACCAGGAATGAGTTTTCATGCAAAAACTGTCTATTTCAACTTAATTCGTCCATCCAAAACGAACTTTGTTCTTTGCTATGAAGTTCTACCAGGAATGAGTTTTCATGCAAAAACTGTCTATTTCAACTTAATTCGTCCATCCGATACGTACTTTGTACTTTGCTATGAAGTTCTACCAGGAATGAGTTTTCATGCAAAAACTGTCTATTTCAACTAAATTGATCCATCCAAAACGAACTTTGTACTTTGCTATGAAGTTCCACCAGGAATGAGTTTTCATGCAAAAACTGTCTATTTCAACTAAATTGATCCATCCAAAACGAACTTTGTACTTTGCTATGAAGTTCCACCAGGAATGAGTTTTCATGCAAGAACTGTCTTTTTCAACTAACTTTGTCCATCCAAAACGAACTTTGTACTTTGCTATGAAGTTCTACCAGGAATGAGTTTTCATGCAAAAACTGTCTATTTCAACTTAATTCGTCCATCCGATACGAACTTTGTACTTTGCTATGAAGTTCTACCAGGAATGAGTTTTCATGCAAGAACTGTCTTTTTCAACTAACTTTGTCCATCCAAAACGAACTTTGTACTTTGCTATGAAGTTCCACCAGGAATGAGTTTTTATGCAAAAACTGTCTATTTCAACTAACTTTGTCCATCCAAAACGAACTTTGTACTTTGCTATGAAGTTCTACCAGGAATGAGTTTTCATGCAAAAACTGTCTATTTCAACTTAATTCGTCCATCCGATACGAACTTTGTACTTTGCTATGAAGTTCTACCAGGAATGAGTTTTCATGCAAGAACTGTCTTTTTCAACTAACTTTGTCCATCCAAAACGAACTTTGTACTTTGCTATGAAGTTCCACCAGGAATGAGTTTTTATGCAAAAACTGTCTATTTCAACTAACTTTGTCCATCCAAAACGAACTTTGTACTTTGCTATGAAGTTCCACCAGGAATGAGTTTTCATGCAAAAACTGTCTATTTCAACTAAATTGATCCATCCAAAACGAACTTTGTTCTTTGCTATGAAGTTCCACCAGGAATGAGTTTTCATGCAAAAACTGTCTATTTCAACTAACTTTGTCCATCCAAAACGAACTTTGTACTTTGCTATGAAGTTCCACCAGGAATGAGTTTTCATGCAAAAACTGTCTATTTCAACTAAATTGATCCATCCAAAACGAACTTTGTACTTTGCTATGAAGTTCCACCAGGAATGAGTTTTCATGCAAAAACTGTCTATTTCAACTAAATTGATCCATCCAAAACGAACTTTGTTCTTTGCTATGAAGTTCTACCAGGAATGAGTTTTCATGCAAAAACTGTCTATTTCAACTTAATTCGTCCATCCGATACGAACTTTGTACTTTGCTATGAAGTTCTACCAGGAATGAGTTTTCATGCAAGAACTGTCTTTTTCAACTAACTTTGTCCATCCAAAACGAACTTTGTACTTTGCTATGAAGTTCCACCAGGAATGAGTTTTTATGCAAAAACTGTCTATTTCAACTAACTTTGTCCATCCAAAACGAACTTTGTTCTTTGCTATGAAGTTCTACCAGGAATGAGTTTTCATGCAAAAACTGTCTATTTCAACTTAATTCGTCCATCCAAAACGAACTTTGTTCTTTGCTATGAAGTTCTACCAGGAATGAGTTTTCATGCAAAAACTGTCTATTTCAACTAACTTTGTCCATCCAAAACGAACTTTGTACTTTGCTATGAAGTTCCACCAGGAATGAGTTTTCATGCAAAAACTGTCTATTTCAACTAAATTGATCCATCCAAAACGAACTTTGTACTTTGCTATGAAGTTCCACCAGGAATGAGTTTTCATGCAAAAACTGTCTATTTCAACTAAATTGATCCATCCAAAACGAACTTTGTTCTTTGCTATGAAGTTCTACCAGGAATGAGTTTTCATGCAAAAACTGTCTATTTCAACTTAATTCGTCCATCCGATACGAACTTTGTACTTTGCTATGAAGTTCTACCAGGAATGAGTTTTCATGCAAGAACTGTCTTTTTCAACTAACTTTGTCCATCCAAAACGAACTTTGTACTTTGCTATGAAGTTCCACCAGGAATGAGTTTTTATGCAAAAACTGTCTATTTCAACTAACTTTGTCCATCCAAAACGAACTTTGTACTTTGCTATGAAGTTCCACCAGGAATGAGTTTTCATGCAAAAACTGTCTATTTCAACTAAATTGATCCATCCAAAACGAACTTTGTTCTTTGCTATGAAGTTCCACCAGGAATGAGTTTTCATGCAAAAACTGTCTATTTTAACTAAATTGATCCATCCAAAACGAACTTTGTACTTTGCTATGAAGTTCCACCAGGAATGAGTTTACATACAAAAACTGTCTATTTCAACTTAATTCGTCCATCCGATACGTACTTTGTACTTTGCTATGAAGTTCTACCAGGAATGAGTTTTCATGCAAGAACTGTCTATTTCAACTAAATTGTTCCATCCAAAACGAACTTTGTACTTTGCTATGAAGTTCCACCAGGAATGAGTTTTCATGCAAAAACTGTCTATTTCAACTAAATTGATCCATCCAAAACGAACTTTGTACTTTGCTATGAAGTTCCACCAGGAATGAGTTTTCATGCAAAAACTGTCTATTTCAACTAACTTTGTCCATCCAAAACGAACTTTGTATTTTGCTATGAAGTTCCACCAGGAATGAGTTTTCATGCAAAAACTGTCTATTTCAACTAAATTGATCCATCCAAAACGAACTTTGTACTTTGCTATGAAGTTCCACCAGGAATGAGTTTACATACAAAAACTGTCTATTTCAACTTAATTCGTCCATCCGATACGTACTTTGTACTTTGCTATGAAGTTCTACCAGGAATGAGTTTTCATGCAAGAACTGTCTATTTCAACTAAATTGTTCCATCCAAAACGAACTTTGTACTTTGCTATGAAGTTCCACCAGGAATGAGTTTTCATGCAAAAACTGTCTATTTCAACTAAATTGATCCATCCAAAACGAACTTTGTACTTTGCTATGAAGTTCCACCAGGAATGAGTTTTCATGCAAAAACTGTCTATTTCAACTAACTTTGTCCATCCAAAACGAACTTTGTACTTTGCTATGAAGTTCCACCAGGAATGCGTTTTCATGCAAAAACTGTCTATTTCAACTTAATTCGTCCATCTGATTCGAACTTTGTACTTTGCTATGAAGTTCCACCAGGAATGAGTTTTCATACAAAAACTGTCTATTTCAACTAAATTGATCCATCCAAAACGAACTTTGTTCTTTGCTATGAAGTTCCACCAGGAATGAGTTTTCATGCAAAAACTGTCTATTTCAACTTAATTCGTCCATCCGATACGAACTTTGTACTTTGCTATGAAGTTCTACCAGGAATGAGTTTTCATGCAAGAACTGTCTATTTCAACTAAATTGTTCCATCCAAAACGAACTTTGTACTTTGCTATGAAGTTCCACCAGGAATGAGTTTTCATGCAAAAACTGTCTATTTCAACTAAATTGATCCATCCAAAACGAACTTTGTACTTTGCTATGAAGTTCCACCAGGAATGAGTTTACATACAAAAACTGTCTATTTCAACTTAATTCGTCCATCCGATACGTACTTTGTACTTTGCTATGAAGTTCTACCAGGAATGAGTTTTCATGCAAGAACTGTCTATTTCAACTAAATTGATCCATCCAAAACGAACTTTGTACTTTGCTATGAAGTTCCACCAGGAATGAGTTTTCATGCAAAAACTGTCTATTTCAACTAACTTTGTCCATCCAAAACGAACTTTGTACTTTGCTATGAAGTTCCACCAGGAATGAGTTTTCATGCAAAAACTGTCTATTTCAACTAAATTGATCCATCCAAAACGAACTTTGTTCTTTGCTATGAAGTTCCACCAGGAATGAGTTTTCATGCAAAAACTGTCTATTTCAACTAAATTGATCCATCCAAAACGAACTTTGTACTTTGCTATGAAGTTCCACCAGGAATGAGTTTTCATGCAAAAACTGTCTATTTCAACTAAATTGATCCATCCAAAACGAACTTTGTACTTTGCTATGAAGTTCCACCAGGAATGAGTTTTCATGCAAAAACTGTCTATTTCAACTAACTTTGTCCATCCAAAACGAACTTTGTACTTTGCTATGAAGTTCCACCAGGAATGAGTTTTCATGCAAGAACTGTCTATTTCAACTAACTTTGTCCATCCAAAACGAACTTTGTACTTTGCTATGAAGTTCCACCAGGAATGAGTTTTCATGCAAAAACTGTCTATTTCAACTAACTTTGTCCATCCAAAACGAACTTTGTACTTTGCTATGAAGTTCCACCAGGAATGAGTTTTCATGCAAAAACTGTCTATTTCAACTAAATTGATCCATCCAAAACGAACTTTGTTCTTTGCTATGAAGTTCCACCAGGAATGAGTTTTCATGCAAAAACTGTCTATTTCAACTAAATTGATCCATCCAAAACGAACTTTGTACTTTGCTATGAAGTTCCACCAGGAATGAGTTTTCATGCAAAAACTGTCTATTTTAACTAAATTGATCCATCCAAAACGAACTTTGTACTTTGCTATGAAGTTCCACCAGGAATGAGTTTTCATGCAAAAACTGTCTATTTCAACTAAATTGATCCATCCAAAACGAACTTTGTTCTTTGCTATGAAGTTCCACCAGGAATGAGTTTTCATGCAAAAACTGTCTATTTCAACTTAATTCGTCCATCCGATATGAACTTTATACTTTGCTATGAAGTTCTACCAGGAATGAGTTTTCATGCAAGAACTGTCTATTTCAACTAACTTTGTCCATCCAAAACGAACTTTGTACTTTGCTATGAAGTTCCACCAGGAATGAGTTTTCATGCAAAAACTGTCTATTTCAACTAAATTGATCCATCCAAAACGAACTTTGTACTTTGCTATGAAGTTCCACCAGGAATGAGTTTTCATGCAAAAACTGTCTATTTCAACTAACTTTGTCCATCCAAAACGAACTTTGTACTTTGCTATGAAGTTCCACCAGGAATGAGTTTTCATGCAAAAACTGTCTATTTCAACTAACTTTGTCCATCCAAAACGAACTTTGTACTTTGCTATGAAGTTCTACCAGGAATGAGTTTTCATGCAAAAACTGTCTATTTCAACTTAATTCGTCCATCCAAAACGAACTTTGTTCTTTGCTATGAAGTTCTACCAGGAATGAGTTTTCATGCAAAAACTGTCTATTTCAACTTAATTCGTCCATCCGATACGAACTTTGTACTTTGCTATGAAGTTCTACCAGGAATGAGTTTTCATGCAAAAACTGTCTATTTCAACTAAATTGATCCATCCAAAACGAACTTTGTACTTTGCTATGAAGTTCCACCAGGAATGAGTTTTCATGCAAAAACTGTCTATTTCAACTAAATTGATCCATCCAAAACGAACTTTGTTCTTTGCTATGAAGTTCTACCAGGAATGAGTTTTCATGCAAAAACTGTCTATTTCAACTTAATTCGTCCATCCGATACGAACTTTGTACTTTGCTATGAAGTTCTACCAGGAATGAGTTTTCATGCAAGAACTGTCTATTTCAACTAACTTTGTCCATCCAAAACGAACTTTGTACTTTGCTATGAAGTTCCACCAGGAATGAGTTTTCATGCAAAAACTGTCTATTTCAACTAAATTGATCCATCCAAAACGAACTTTGTACTTTGCTATGAAGTTCCACCAGGAATGAGTTTTCATGCAAAAACTGTCTATTTCAACTAACTTTGTCCATCCAAAACGAACTTTGTACTTTGCTATGAAGTTCCACCAGGAATGAGTTTTCATGCAAAAACTGTCTATTTCAACTTAATTCGTCCATCCGATACGAACTTTGTACTTTGCTATGAAGTTCTACCAGGAATGAGTTTTCATGCATAAACTGTCTATTTCAACTAAATTGATCCATCCAAAACGAACTTTGTTCTTTGCTATGAAGTTCTACCAGGAATGAGTTTTCATGCAAAAACTGTCTATTTCAACTTAATTCGTCCATCCGATACGAACTTTGTACTTTGCTATGAAGTTCTACCAGGAATGAGTTTTCATGCAAGAACTGTCTATTTCAACTAACTTTGTCCATCCAAAACGAACTTTGTACTTTGCTATGAAGTTCCACCAGGAATGAGTTTTCATGCAAAAACTGTCTATTTCAACTAACTTTGTCCATCCAAAACGAACTTTGTACTTTGCTATGAAGTTCCACCAGGAATGAGTTTTCATGCAAAAACTGTCTATTTCAACTAAATTGATCCATCCACAACGAACTTTGTTCTTTGCTATGAAGTTCCACCAGGAATGAGTTTTCATGCAAAAACTGTCTATTTCAACTAAATTGATCCATCCAAAACGAACTTTGTACTTTGCTTTGAAGTTCCACCAGGAATGAGTTTTCATGCAAAAACTGTCTATTTTAACTAAATTGATCCATCCAAAACGAACTTTGTACTTTGCTATGAAGTTCCACCAGGAATGAGTTTTCATGCAAAAACTGTCTATTTCAACTAAATTGATCCATCCAAAACGAACTTTGTTCTTTGCTATGAAGTTCCACCAGGAATGAGTTTTCATGCAAAAACTGTCTATTTCAACTTAATTCGTCCATCCGATATGAACTTTATACTTTGCTATGAAGTTCTACCAGGAATGAGTTTTCATGCAAGAACTGTCTATTTCAACTAACTTTGTCCATCCAAAACGAACTTTGTACTTTGCTATGAAGTTCCACCAGGAATGAGTTTTCATGCAAAAACTGTCTATTTCAACTAAATTGATCCATCCAAAACGAACTTTGTACTTTGCTATGAAGTTCCACCAGGAATGAGTTTTCATGCAAAAACTGTCTATTTCAACTAACTTTGTCCATCCAAAACGAACTTTGTACTTTGCTATGAAGTTCCACCAGGAATGAGTTTTCATGCAAAAACTGTCTATTTCAACTAACTTTGTCCATCCAAAACGAACTTTGTACTTTGCTATGAAGTTCTACCAGGAATGAGTTTTCATGCAAAAACTGTCTATTTCAACTTAATTCGTCCATCCAAAACGAACTTTGTTCTTTGCTATGAAGTTCTACCAGGAATGAGTTTTCATGCAAAAACTGTCTATTTCAACTTAATTCGTCCATCCGATACGAACTTTGTACTTTGCTATGAAGTTCTACCAGGAATGAGTTTTCATGCAAAAACTGTCTATTTCAACTAAATTGATCCATCCAAAACGAACTTTGTACTTTGCTATGAAGTTCCACCAGGAATGAGTTTTCATGCAAAAACTGTCTATTTCAACTAAATTGATCCATCCAAAACGAACTTTGTTCTTTGCTATGAAGTTCTACCAGGAATGAGTTTGCATGCAAAAACTGTCTATTTCAACTTAATTCGTCCATCCGATACGAACTTTGTACTTTGCTATGAAGTTCTACCAGGAATGAGTTTTCATGCAAGAACTGTCTATTTCAACTAACTTTGTCCATCCAAAACGAACTTTGTACTTTGCTATGAAGTTCCACCAGGAATGAGTTTTCATGCAAAAACTGTCTATTTCAACTAAATTGATCCATCCAAAACGAACTTTGTACTTTGCTATGAAGTTCCACCAGGAATGAGTTTTCATGCAAAAACTGTCTATTTCAACTAACTTTGTCCATCCAAAACGAACTTTGTACTTTGCTATGAAGTTCCACCAGGAATGAGTTTTCATGCAAAAACTGTCTATTTCAACTTAATTCGTCCATCCGATACGAACTTTGTACTTTGCTATGAAGTTCTACCAGGAATGAGTTTTCATGCAAAAACTGTCTATTTCAACTTAATTCGTCCATCCGATACGTACTTTGTTCTTTGCTATGAAGTTCTACCAGGAATGAGTTTTCATGCAAAAACTGTCTATTTCAACTTAATTCGTCCATCCGATACGTACTTTGTACTTTGCTATGAAGTTCTACCAGGAATGAGTTTTCATGCAAAAACTGTCTATTTCAACTAAATTGATCCATCCAAAACGAACTTTGTACTTTGCTATGAAGTTCCACCAGGAATGAGTTTTCATGCAAAAACTGTCTATTTCAACTAACTTTGTCCATCCAAAACGAACTTTGTACTTTGCTATGAAGTTCCACCAGGAATGAGTTTTCATGCAAAAACTGTCTATTTCAACTAAATTGATCCATCCAAAACGAACTTTGTACTTTGCTATGAAGTTCCACCAGGAATGAGTTTTCATGCAAAAACTGTCTATTTCAACTAAATTGATCCATCCAAAACGAACTTTGTTCTTTGCTATGAAGTTCTACCAGGAATGAGTTTTCATGCAAAAACTGTCTATTTCAACTAAATTGATCCATCCAAAACGAACTTTGTTCTTTGCTATGAAGTTCCACCAGGAATGAGTTTTCATGCAAAAACTGTCTATTTCAACTAAATTGATCCATCCAAAACGAACTTTGTACTTTGCTATGAAGTTCCAACAGGAATGAGTTTTTATGCAAAAACTGTCTATTTCAACTAACTTTGTCCATCCAAAACGAACTTTGTACTTTGCTATGAAGTTCCACCAGGAATGAGTTTTCATGCAAAAACTGTCTATTTCAACTAAATTGATCCATCCAAAACGAACTTTGTACTTTGCTATGAAGTTCCACCAGGAATGAGTTTTCATGCAAAAACTGTCTATTTCAACTAACTTTGTCCATCCAAAACGAACTTTGTACTTTGCTATGAAGTTCCACCAGGAATGAGTTTTCATGCAAAAACTGTCTATTTCAACTAACTTTGTCCATCCAAAACGAACTTTGTACTTTGCTATGAAGTTCCACCAGGAATGAGTTTTCATGCAAAAACTGTCTATTTCAACTAAATTGATCCATCCAAAACGAACTTTGTACTTTGCTATGAAGTTCCACCAGGAATGAGTTTTCATGCAAAAACTGTCTATTTCAACTAACTTTGTCCATCCAAAACGAACTTTGTACTTTGCTATGAAGTTCCACCAGGAATGAGTTTTCATGCAAAAACTGTCTATTTCAACTAACTTTGTCCATCCAAAACGAACTTTGTACTTTGCTATGAAGTTCCACCAGGAATGAGTTTTCATGCAAAAACTGTCTATTTCAACTAACTTTGTCCATCCAAAACGAACTTTGTACTTTGCTATGAAGTTCCACCAGGAATGAGTTTTCATGCAAAAACTGTCTATTTCAACTAACTTTGTCCATCCAAAACGAACTTTGTACTTTGCTATGAAGTTCCACCAGGAATGAGTTTTCATGCAAAAACTGTCTATTTCAACTAACTTTGTCCATCCAAAACGAACTTTGTACTTTGCTATGAAGTTCCACCAGGAATGAGTTTTCATGCAAAAACTGTCTATTTCAACTAACTTTGTCCATCCAAAACGAACTTTGTACTTTGCTATGAAGTTCCACCAGGAATGAGTTTTCATGCAAAAACTGTCTATTTCAACTAACTTTGTCCATCCAAAACGAACTTTGTACTTTGCTATGAAGTTCCACCAGGAATGAGTTTTCATGCAAAAACTGTCTATTTCAACTAACTTTGTCCATCCAAAACGAACTTTGTACTTTGCTATGAAGTTCCACCAGGAATGAGTTTTCATGCAAAAACTGTCTATTTCAACTAACTTTGTCCATCCAAAACGAACTTTGTACTTTGCTATGAAGTTCCACCAGGAATGAGTTTTCATGCAAAAACTGTCTATTTCAACTAACTTTGTCCATCCAAAACGAACTTTGTACTTTGCTATGAAGTTCCACCAGGAATGAGTTTTCATGCAAAAACTGTCTATTTCAACTAAATTGATCCATCCAAAACGAACTTTGTACTTTGCTATGAAGTTCCACCAGGAATGAGTTTTCATGCAAAAACTGTCTATTTCAACTAACTTTGTCCATCCAAAACGAACTTTGTACTTTGCTATGAAGTTCCACCAGGAATGAGTTTACATACAAAAACTGTCTATTTCAACTTAATTCGTCCATCCGATACGTACTTTGTACTTTGCTATGAAGTTCTACCAGGAATGAGTTTTCATGCAAGAACTGTCTATTTCAACTAAATTGATCCATCCAAAACGAACTTTGTACTTTGCTATGAAGTTCCACCAGGAATGAGTTTTCATGCAAAAACTGTCTATTTCAACTAAATTGATCCATCCAAAACGAACTTTGTTCTTTGCTATGAAGTTCCACCAGGAATGAGTTTTCATGCAAAAACTGTCTATTTCAACTTAATTCGTCCATCCGATACGAACTTTGTACTTTGCTATGAAGTTCTACCAGGAATGAGTTTTCATGCAAAAATTATCTATTTCAACTAACTTTGTCCATCCAAAACGAACTTTGTACTTTGCTATGAAGTTCCACCAGGAATGAGTTTTCATGCAAAAACTGTCTATTTCAACTAAATTGATCCATCCAAAACGAACTTTGTTCTTTGCTATGAAGTTCCACCAGGAATGAGTTTTCATGCAAAAACTGTCTATTTCAACTAAATTGATCCATCCAAAACGAACTTTGTACTTTGCTATGAAGTTCCACCAGGAATGAGTTTTCATGCAAAAACTGTCTATTTCAACTTAATTCGTCCATCCGATACGTACTTTGTACTTTGCTATGAAGTTCTACCAGGAATGAGTTTTCATGCAAGAACTGTCTATTTCAACTAAATTGATCCATCCAAAACGAACTTTGTACTTTGCTATGAAGTTCCACCAGGAATGAGTTTTCATGCAAAAACTGTCTATTTCAACTAAATTGATCCATCCAAAACGAACTTTGTTCTTTGCTATGAAGTTCCACCAGGAATGAGTTTTCATGCAAAAACTGTCTATTTCAACTTAATTCGTCCATCCAAAACGAACTTTGTACTTTGCTATGAAGTTCCACCAGGAATGAGTTTTCATGCAAAAACTGTCTATTTCAACTAAATTGATCCATCCAAAACGAACTTTGTACTTTGCTATGAAGTTCCACCAGGAATGAGTTTTCATGCAAAAACTGTCTATTTCAACTAAATTGATCCATCCAAAACGAACTTTGTTCTTTGCTATGAAGTTCCACCAGGAATGAGTTTTCATGCAAAAACTGTCTATTTCAACTAAATTGATCCATCCAAAACGAACTTTGTTCTTTGCTATGAAGTTCCACCAGGAATGAGTTTTCATGCAAAAACTGTCTATTTCAACTAAATTGATCCATCCAAAACGAACTTTGTTCTTTGCTATGAAGTTCCACCAGGAATGAGTTTTCATGCAAAAACTGTCTATTTCAACTTAATTCGTCCATCCAAATCGAACTTTGTACTTTGCTATGAAGTTCCACCAGGAATGAGTTTACATGCAAAAACTGTCTATTTCAACTAAATTGATCCATCCAAAACGAACTTTGTACTTTGCTATGAAGTTCCACCAGGAATGAGTTTTCATGCAAAAACTGTCTATTTCAACTAAATTGATCCATCCAAAACGAACTTTGTTCTTTGCTATGAAGTTCCACCAGGAATGAGTTTTTATGCAAAAACTGTCTATTTCAACTAAATTGATCCATCCAAAACGAACTTTGTACTTTGCTATGAAGTTCCACCAGGAATGAGTTTTCATGCAAAAACTGTCTATTTCAACTAACTTTGTCCATCTAAAACGAACTTTGTACTTTGCTATGAAGTTCCACCAGGAATGAGTTTACATACAAAAACTGTCTATTTCAACTTAATTCGTCCATCCGATACGTACTTTGTACTTTGCTATGAAGTTCTACCAGGTATGAGTTTTCATGCAAGAACTGTCTATTTCAACTAAATTGTTCCATCCAAAACGAACTTTGTACTTTGCTATGAAGTTCCACCAGGAATGAGTTTTCATGCAAAAACTGTCTATTTCAACTAAATTGATCCATCCAAAACGAACTTTGTACTTTGCTATGAAGTTCCACCAGGAATGAGTTTTCATGCAAAAACTGTCTATTTCAACTAACTTTGTCCATCCAAAACGAACTTTGTACTTTGCTATGAAGTTCCACCAGGAATGAGTTTTCATGCAAAAACTGTCTATTTCAACTAAATTGATCCATCAAAAACGAACTTTGTACTTTGCTATGAAGTTCCACCAGGAATGAGTTTTCATGCAAAAACTGTCTATTTCAACTAACTTTGTCCATCCAAAACGAACTTTGTACTTTGCTATGAAGTTCCACCAGGAATGCGTTTTCATGCAAAAACTGTCTATTTCAACTTAATTCGTCCATCTGATTCGAACTTTGTACTTTGCTATGAAGTTCCACCAGGAATGAGTTTTCATACAAAAACTGTCTATTTCAACTAAATTGATCCATCCAAAACGAACTTTGTACTTTGCTATGAAGTTCCACCAGGAATGAGTTTTTATGCAAAAACTGTCTATTTCAACTAACTTTGTCCATCCAAAACGAACTTTGTACTTTGCTATGAAGTTCCACCAGGAATGAGTTTTCATGCAAAAACTGTCTATTTCAACTAAATTGATCCATCCAAAACGAACTTTGTACTTTGCTATGAAGTTCCACCACGAATGAGTTTTCATGCAAAAACTGTCTATTTCAACTAAATTGATCCATCCAAAACGAACTTTGTTCTTTGCTATGAAGTTCCACCAGGAATGAGTTTTCATGCAAAAACTGTCTATTTCAACTAACTTTGTCCATCTAAAACGAACTTTGTACTTTGCTATGAAGTTCTACCAGGAATGGGTTTTCATGCAAGAACTGTCTATTTCAACTAAATTGATCCATCCAAAACGAACTTTGTACTTTGCTATGAAGTTCCACCAGGAATGAGTTTTTATGCAAAAACTGTCTATTTCAACTAATTTTGTCCATCCAAAACGAACTTTGTACTTTGCTATGAAGTTCCACCAGGAATGAGTTTTCATGCAAGAACTGTCTATTTAAACTAAACTGATCCATCCAAAACGAACTTTGTACTTTGCTATGAAGTTCCACCAGGAATGGGTTTTCATGCAAAAACTGTCTGTTGTAGACAACGGTGAAGTCGGCACTTGCAGTTCAACGCATGATTTGTTTTTTGTTTTCGTCACCTG
Organism: Anopheles moucheti; assembly: GCF_943734755.1. NCBI lineage: Eukaryota > Metazoa > Arthropoda > Insecta > Diptera > Culicidae > Anopheles > Anopheles moucheti. Next base: position 68,109 of record NW_026453672.1, read on the forward strand.
ACGCAATGACGGTGACAGCTCGGTGACGGGTGACAGAAGCCGTTACCAAAGGGACGATGCCATAAAGGGATCGAGATCGAGGCGCGAAAAGGGACGATAACGGCCATCGCGTGTGCGCCATCGATTTAGAGTTATTCACAACCGAAACGCGCAAGTGATAAGACGTGTAATTTTTTAACACCAGCACCACCACTCGCACCACTCGCTCCCACGCACCCGAATTATACCAGCGAAGCCGTACCACCTGCCCAAAACCAGTGCTCCGCGAAAGAAGTTTGAAATAGAAAATAAAATTGCTAGAAACCTGTAAAAATTGGTGTTAGGAAACGCGTCCACGGCGAAACAGAAACTGGAAAGAACGTTGCGTTGCAACATTTTAAAAAATTACACTGGTGATTTTGTGTGAACAATTGACAATTGAGTGAAAATGAACCGCGAAAACGTTGAGTCCAACCCCGCCGCGAATTCGACAGTGCGACAACTTTCCCCAGTGCAAGACCTAGCGGAAGACACTGTTTCGATACAGGAGTTGATTCAGCAAGCCAGAGAAGCGAACGAAAGCTTCAACAGGCTGTCCGCGCAAATCGCTCAGTTGAGCCCAAGCGTGTCAAGAGGACTCGGAATGTCACTGAACGAGCAACGCGAAGGCGCGATATCCCAGCGCGTCCGCACAGGAACCGCCGAAGATGTGCCTTTTCCTTCGGCCGCCACCCTGCCGCGGAGATCAACGCTCGGGACGCCTAACGCCAGAGGCACGGAAAGTGAACCTGTGAGCGCATCGCCGCGACCGGCCATCGCGTTTCCAGATTTCCTGCGCTACGACGCGCAAGCCGGCCCGTCAGGAAGATCGACGCTTGGGACGCCATTCATCAGCGACACAGAGCATGAACCTGTGAGCGCGTCGCTGCGACCGGCCATTGCGTCTCCAGATTTTTTGCGCTATGACGCGCATGCCGGACCGTCAACGGCTCGGCGTAGCGAAGCAGACCGGTACGGGGCTACCGGAAAAAGAACAGCCGTACATCCCGAACGAGAACGTGACCTTCAGCGGGCTTTGGAAGACATGGAGATCGAGCATCTTCGAGAGCGAAACCGCAATCCTTCGAAGCAACGGATCATCAACGAAGCGCACATCCGCCATCACGCGTGAGTATCGTTCCAGATAGATTGCAGGCGAACGCCTTCTCAGTCTTTGATCTTTCGCAGACGCAATACATAGCCCGGCAAGGGAGGAAACGGGACTTGCCGACGTTCTCCGGCAATCCCGAAGAATGGCCGATGTTTATTGCCTCCTTCGAGTACACCACGGAGGCGTGCGGTTATAACGACGTGGAGAATCTGGACCGGCTGCAGAAGGCCCTAAAAGGAAAAGCGTTAGAGGCAGTACGTTGTCGCTTGATGCATCCATCCAACGTACCTGGCGTGATCTCCACGCTAAGAATGCTTTTCGGCCGTCCCGAAATTATTGTCCACTCCCTGGTGAACAAGGTGCGATCGATGCCGGCGCCTAAGCAGGAACGTCTCGAAACGCTCATCGACTTTGGGGTCGCGGTTCAGAATCTTTGCGCGACCATCACGGCGTCAGGACTAGACGAATACATGTGCAATGTGGCGTTGTTGAATGAGTTGACGGAACGCTTACCCCCGTCGCTGAAGCTCAATTGGGGATGTCATCGAATTAACGTGAGCCACGTTACGTTTTCGAGTTTCAACGACTGGCTGAGTCATTTGGTCGAAGCAGCAAGTTTGGTGACTATGTCGTCGGTGTACACCCATGAGGGTTCATCTACCAGACCTGCAACGAGTAACAGCGGATACAGGCAACATCGGCACGTAAATACTCACCTGACGAACACTGCAACCAGGCGCCCCTCAACGAGTTCTAGCAGCGTAACGCTGCGTTGCCCAGTATGCCAACAACAATGCGCCAAAGTAGAAAACTGTTCCGATTTTCTGGCAATGGACATAGACGCCCGTTGGCGAACAGTGCGTGAGAAACGTCTGTGTCGTAAATGCCTTGAACAACACCAGCGCTGCGACAGAAGAACGCAGTGTGGCACCAATGGCTGCGCCTTTCTTCATAACAAGCTGCTTCATGATGGTTCGAGGACCAGAGTTGAAGCCGGAAATACGTCACGAACCGTAACCAACGAGCATCAAGCTTTTAACAGTCACCGAATTGCGCTAGAGGCGCCACCACTCTTCCGATATGTTCCGATTACCCTTCATGGCAATGGCTGTAAAGTAGAAACATTTGCGTTCCTGGACGACGGTTCGTCAGCCACCTTCATAGAACATGCTTTGGTTGAAGAACTAGGCATTCAGGGAACTCCTCATCCGTTGTGCCTCTGGTGGACCGGAAATCAGAAAAGAGAAGAGAAAAATTCAGTGAGAGTATCGTTGAGAATATCCGGCAGTGACGAAGCCGGCAAAGTATTCGTATTGCCCAATGTACATACCGTGCACAGCTTGGCGCTACCGAATCAGAGTCTGTGCGCCCAGAAACTTCAGAACACTTTCGCGCACTTGACCGGCCTAAAACTGACCTCGTACACGAATATCATGCCAAGGGTTCTAATCGGCATAGATAACTGTCATCTGGGTCATCCGTTGACATATCGTGAGGGAAAATCGCATGAACCCGTTGCTGCCAAAACGCGATTAGGCTGGATTGTCTACGGATCGTACGAAACGAATCCCGGCGAAGCAAACGGGATTCTCAACCACCATAGACCAAAGGTGTGCCCATGCATGGACATCAACGACGATAAAACCGATGCACAATTGAAGGAATACTTTGCAATTGATTCGTTAGGTATCACCAAGTTACCTCATCACATAGGTTCCAAAGATGAAGAAAAGGCGCTAGAAATTCTGGCCGCGACAACCCGTTTAAATGGCGAACGTTATGAGACAAGTTTGTTGTGGAAGTACAGCACAATTCAATTACCGCCAAGTAAGCCGATGGCACTAAAACGCTTTGAATGTCTCAAAAGAAAAATGGAAAAAGAACCAGTGTTGAGGGCTGCCATCGTTGAAAAGATGAATGAGTACGAGAGAAAGGGCTACATCAGGCGCCTAACACCGAGAGAGCTATCGGAAAAACGTGATGCAGATTGGTTCTTGCCAATTTTTCCTGTCATAAACCCCAACAAGCCAGGAAAAATCCGGTTGGTATTTGATGCTGCTGCCAAAGTAAACGGCGTTAGTCTAAACACATTTCTCCTCAAGGGACCAGATCAGCTGGTAGAGCTCCTGACAGTCCTATATAAATTCAGAGAGTTCCGAATAGGCGTTGTTGGAGACATCAAAGAAATGTTTTTTCAAGTGGCCATCAGACCCGAAGATCAACGCAGCCAAATGATATTGTGGAACGGCGGTGTGGCTGACAGGACTCCAGACGTGTACGCCATGACCGTTATGACGTTTGGCGCCGCATGTTCACCCTGCTGCGCGCACTATGTGAAGAATCTTAACGCCGAGCGATTTAAATCCGAATTTCCTCGCGCCTTCGAATGCATCGTTAAAGAGCACTATGTTGACGACATGCTGGCAAGTGTCGAAACTGAAGACGAAGCTATAATGCTGGCAAAAGAAGTGCGACACGTACATGCACAGGGTGGCTTTGAAATAAGAAACTGGCTGTCCAATTCAAACGTGGTGATTCAGCAATTAGAGGCATCTATAACGAAAGAGAAAGATGTTAACGTTGGTACAGATACGAAAACAGAAAAGGTATTGGGAATGTGGTGGGACACGCAATCCGACACATTCGCCTATAAAGTCTCACCTAGAAACGATGAGCAGCTGCTAACGGGAGCAAAGCATCCGACTAAACGTGAGGTGCTACGGATCCTAATGCGGATCTACGACCCGTTGGGTCTCTTGGGTAACGTGCTTATGTTCCTGAAAGTTCTGCTTCAAGAGATCTGGCGTGCTGGTGTCGGATGGGATGAAAAAGTCAGCGGCCGTTTAGCAGAACAGTGGGAAAGGTGGATCACCATATTACCCGACGTTTTCCAGATCAGGATACCAAGGTGCTATCGACAGAACACGTCGGCGTTGACTCGTAGCATACAGCTTCACGTATTCTGCGACGCGAGCGAAAACGGGATGACAGCGGTTGCATATTTCCGATTTGAAGAAGAAGGGACCATAGAATGCGCTCTTGTCGGATCGAAAACTAGAGTGGCACCACTGCGATTTCTATCGATCCCTCGATTAGAACTGCAAGCAGCGGTTATCGGCACCCGACTTGCGAATACGATTATTAAATCGCACCGTTTGAACATCACTCGAACTACATATTGGACGGATTCGCGTGACGTCATCTGTTGGCTACGGTCGGATCATCGACGATATAGTCAATTTGTAGCTTTCCGAGTCGGTGAAATACTCGAGTCCACCAAGGTTGACGATTGGCAGTGGCTGTCAACGAAGGTCAATGTAGCCGACGATGGTACGAAGTGGACGAGAATTCCCGATTTGAGCACATCAAGCCGATGGCTCAAAGGTCCGAGCTTTCTTTGGCAACCAGAGAAGGAATGGCCAATTCCACCGACGCGATCGGATGATACAGCGGAAGAACTACGTCGCAACCTGCTGCATCATTCAAGCACTGAGCCACTTATTCGGATCGATCGATTCTCTAGTTGGAATAGGTTGCTCAGATCCGTTGGATACGTTATTCGATTTTCACATAATTGTATGCACCGAACTAACGGAAAAACGATCACGACAGGACCACTCACGCAGGAAGAGCTTGAAACAGCAGAACGCGTGATTATAAAACAAATCCAGCGAGAAACGTTTCCAGAAGAGATCCGGCGACTAGAGAGCCGCGTAGTAAAACAGCATCCATGGTCGCAACCCATCGAAAAAGGCAGCGCATTGTATCAGCTCTCACCGAAAATCGACGACTATGGCGTGCTGAGAATAAGTAGTCGTTTTGAAAACTGCCCTGTGGTAAACGAATCGCTGCGCAAGCCAGTTATCCTACCGAGACGACACACAGGAACTGACTTGCTTATACTGCACTACCACGCACGTTACCGACATTGTAACCATCAGACCGTCGTTAACGAACTAAGAGCCATATATCATATACCGCGCTTGTTGACAGAATATAAGCGCGTCCGAAAAACATGTCAACATTGTCGCAATCGAGAAGCTGCTCCCGAACCGCCGTTGATGGAAGGATTCCTCAACAAAGAACGGCCATGGATCAGCGTGCGTTTACATATACCGGAATAGACTACTTCGGCCCAATGAACGTAGTAGTTGGACGTCGCGTGGAGAAACGTTGGGGAGTGATTTTCACTTGTTTGACAACACGAGCAGTGCACCTTGAAATCGCGCACTCACTGACAACTTCTTCCTGCATCCTAGCGATCCGCCGTTTTATCGCTAGACGAGGAGTGCCGCGCGAAATCATCAGCGATCGTGGGACAAACTTTGTAGGTTCATCGAGAGAGTTGAAGGAAGCCCGGATGAACGTGGATGAGAATAAGATCATCGTCGAATTTACTAGTCCTGAGTTGAAGTGGAGCTTCAATCCGCCAGCGGCTCCGCATTTTGGAGGGTGCTGGGAACGCCTCGTTCAGTCGGTGAAAAAAGTTTTAAGCCAGTTCGAACTGCCGCGTACGCCTAACGACGAAGTGCTGCAATCTACGATAGCCGAAATAGAAATGGTCATTAACTCAAGACCTCTGACCTACGTACCTTTGGACGATGATTTCGCACCACTGATAACGCCCAACCAACTACTTTTGGGTAGCTCGAACGGCAGCAAGCCGCCTGCCCCACTTGATGATACAGCAGGGGCCATAAAATCTTCATGGAAAGCGTCGCAGCGCAACGCAGATCTTTTTTGGCGAAAATGGGTAGCTGAGTATCTTCCGAGGTTGACACGTAGAACTAAGTGGTTTCACCCTGCTCGCCCTATAGAGGAAGGTGAAATCGTTTTGATTGCAGACAACAATATGCCCAGAAATTGCTGGCCTAAAGGGAGAGTGGTGGCAGTCGTCAGAGCCAACGACGGCCAGGTGAGACGAGCAACGGTGCAGACGGCTAGCGGAATAATCGAGCGACCTGCAACAAAGATAGCGGTGTTGGATGTGCGGAAGTAAAACGCCAACAGGAACGACACAGCCAAGCTTACCATCTACCGATAAGGCGATAAAGAGGGCTGGCCGAATATTAAACAGAACAGATCACCGACTTCAAGTAGGGTAAATTGCTCATACGAGCAAAGTACCGGGCGGGAGAATGTTGTAGACAACGGTGAAGTCGGCACTTGCAGTTTAACGCATGATTTGTTTTTTGTTTTCGTCACCTGACGCAATGACGGTGACAGCTCGGTGACGGGTGACAGAAGCCGTTACCAAAGGGACGATGCCATAAAGGGATCGAGATCGAGGCGCGAAAAGGGACGATAACGGCCATCGCGTGTGCGCCATCGATTTAGAGTTATTCACAACCGAAACGCGCAAGTGATAAGACGTGTAATTTTTTAACACCAGCACCACCACTCGCACCACTCGCTCCCACGCACCCGAATTATACCAGCGAAGCCGTACCACCTGCCCAAAACCAGTGCTCCGCGAAAGAAGTTTGAAATAGAAAATAAAATTGCTAGAAACCTGTAAAAATTGGTGTTAGGAAACGCGTCCACGGCGAAACAGAAACTGGAAAGAACGTTGCGTTGCAACACTGTCTATTTCAACTAAATTGATCCATCCAAAACGAACTTTGTACTTTGCTATGAAGTTCCACCAGGAATGAGTTTTCATGCAAAAACTGTCTATTTCAACTAACTTTGTCCATCCAAAACGAACTTTGTACTTTGCTATGAAGTTCCACCAGGAATGAGTTTTCATGCAAAAACTGTCTATTTCAACTAAATTGATCCATCCAAAACGAACTTTGTACTTGGCTATGAAGTTCCACCAGGAATGAGTTTTCATGCAAAAACTGTCTATTTCAACTAAATTCATCCATCCAAAACGAACTTTGTACTTTGCTATGAAGTTCCACCAGGAATGAGTTTTCATGCAAAAACTGTCTATTTCAACTAACTTTGTCCATCCAAAACTAACTTTGTACTTTGCTATGAAGTTCCACCAGGAATGAGTTTTCATGCAAAAACTGTCTATTTCAACTAACTTTGTCCATCCAAAACGAACTTTGTACTTTGCTATAAAGTTCCACCAGGAATGAGTTTTTATGCAAAAACTGTCTATTTCAACTAACTTTGTCCATCCAAAACGAACTTTGTACTTTGCTATGAAGTTCCATCAGGAATGAGTTTTCATGCAAAAACTGTCTATTTCAACTTAATTGATCCATCCAAAACGAATTTGTACTTTGCTATGAAGTTCCACCAGGAATGAGTTTTTATGCAAAAACTGTCTATTTTAACTAACTTTGTCCATCCAAAACGAACTTTGTACTTTGCTATGAAGTTCCACCAGGAATGAGTTTTCATGCAAAAACTGTCTATTTCAACTAACTTTGTCCATCTAAAACGAACTTTGTACTTTGCTATGAAGTTCTACCAGGAATGAGTTTTCATGCAAGAACTGTCTATTTCAACTAAATTGATCCATCCAAAACGAACTTTGTACTTTGCTATGAAGTTCCACCAGGAATGAGTTTTTATGCAAAAACTGTCTATTTCAACTAACTTTGTCCATCCAAAACGAACTTTGTACTTTGCTATGAAGTTCCACCAGGAATGAGTTTTCATGCAAAAACTGTCTATTTCAACTAACTTTATCCATCCAAAACGAACTTTGTACTTTGCTATGAAGTTCCACCAGGAATGAGTTTTTATGCAAAAACTGTCTATTTCAACTAACTTTGTCCATCCAAAACGAACTTTGTACTTTGCTATGAAGTTCCACCAGGAATGAGTTTTTATGCAAAAACTGTCTATTTCAACTAACTTTGTCCATCCAAAACGAACTTTGTACTTTGCTATGAAGTTCCACCAGGAATGAGTTTTCATGCAAAAACTGTCTATTTCAACGAAATTGATCCATCCAAAACGAACTTTGTACTTTGCTATGAAGTTCCACCAGGAATGAGTTTTTATGCAAAAACTGTCTATTTCAACTAAATTGATCCATCCAAAACGAACTTTGTACTTTGCTATGAAGTTCCACCAGGAATGAGTTTTCATGCAAAAACTGTCTATTTTAACTAACTTTGTCCATCCAAAACGAACTTTGTACTTTGCTATGAAGTTCCACCAGGAATGAGTTTTTATGCAAAAACTGTCTATTTCAACTAACTTTGTCCATCCAAAACGAACTTTGTACTTTGCTATGAAGTTCCACCAGGAATGAGTTTTCATGCAAAAACTGTCTATTTCAACTAAATTGATCCATCCAAAACGAACTTTGTACTTTGCTATGAAGTTCCACCAGGAATGAGTTTTTATGCAAAAACTGTCTATTTCAACTAACTTTGTCCATCCAAAACGAACTTTGTACTTTGCTATGAAGTTCCACCAGGAATGAGTTTTCATGCAAAAACTGTCTATTTCAACTAACTTTGTCCATCCAAAACGAACTTTGTACTTTGCTATGAAGTTCCACCAGGAATGAGTTTTCATGCAAGAACTGTCTATTTCAACTAAATTGGTGCATCCGATACGAACTTTGTACTTTGCTATGAAGTTCCACCAGGAATGAGTTTTCATGCAAGAACGGTCTATTTCAACTAAATTGGTGCATTCGATACGAACTTTGTTCTTTGCTATGAAGTTCCACCAGGAATGAGTTTACATGCAAAAACTGTCTATTTCAACTAAATTCATCCATCCAAAACGAACTTTGTACTTTGCTATGAAGTTCCACCAGGAATGAGTTTTCATGCAAAAACTGTCTATTTCAACTAAATTGATCCATCCAAAACGAACTTTGTACTTTGCTATAAAGTTCTACCAGGAATGAGTTTTCATGCAAGAACTGTCTATTTCAACTAACTTTGTCCATCCAAAACGAACTTTGTACTTTGCTATGAAGTTCCACCAGGAATGAGTTTTCATGCAAAAACTGTCTATTTCAACTAATTTTGTCCATCCAAAACGAACTTGGTACTTTGCTATGAAGTTCCACCAGGAATGAGTTTTTATGCAAAAACTGTCTATTTCAACTAAATTCATCCATCCAAAACGAACTTTGTACTTTGCTATGAAGTTCCACCAGGAATGAGTTTTCATGCAAAAACTGTCTATTTCAACTAATTTTGTCCATCCAAAACGAACTTTGTACTTTGCTATGAAGTTCCACCAGGAATGAGTTTTCATGCAAAAACTGTCTATTTCAACTAATTTTGTCCATCCAAAACGAACTTTGTACTTTGCTATGAAGTTCCACCAGGAATGAGTTTTTATGCAAAAACTGTCTATTTCAACTAAATTCATCCATCCAAAACGAACTTTGTACTTTGCTATGAAGTTCCACCAGGAATGAGTTTTCATGCAAAAACTGTCTATTTCAACTAAATTGATCCATCCAAAACGAACTTTGTACTTTGCTATAAAGTTCTACCAGGAATGAGTTTTCATGCAAGAACTGTCTATTTCAACTAACTTTGTCCATCCAAAACGAACTTTGTACTTTGCTATGAAGTTCCACCAGGAATGAGTTTTCATGCAAAAACTGTCTATTTCAACTAATTTTGTCCATCCAAAACGAACTTTGTACTTTGCTATGAAGTTCCACCAGGAATGAGTTTTTATGCAAAAACTGTCTATTTCAACTAAATTGATCCATCCAAAACGAACTTTGTACTTTGCTATGAAGTTCCACCAGGAATGAGTTTTCATGCAAAAACTGTCTATTTCAACTAAATTCGTCCATCCGATACGAACTTTGTACTTTGCTATGAAGTTCCACCAGGAATGAGTTTTCATGCAAAAATTGTCTATTTCAACTAACTTTGTCCATCCAAAACGAACTTTGTACTTTGCTATGAAGTTCCACCAGGAATGAGTTTTTATGCAAGAACTGTCTATTTCAACTAACTTTGTCCATCCAAAACGAACTTTGTACTTTGCTAGGAAGTTCCACCAGGAAAGAGTTTTCATGCAAAAACTGTCTATTTCAACTAAATTGATCCATCCAAAACGAACTTTGTACTTTGCTATGAAGTTCCACCAGGAATGAGTTTTCATGCAAAAACTGTCTATTTCAACTAACTTTGTCCATCCAAAACGAACTTTGTTCTTTGCTATGAAGTTCCACCAGGAATGAGTTTTCATGCAAAAACTGTCTATTTCAACTAACTTTGTCCATCCAAAACGAACTTTGTTCTTTGCTATGAAGTTCCACCAGGAATGAGTTTTCATGCAAAAACTGTCTATTTCAACTAAATTCGTCCATCCGATACGAACTTTGTACTTTGCTATGAAGTTCCACCAGGAATGAGTTTTCATGCAAAAACTGTCTATTTCAACTAATTTTGTCCATCCAAAACGAACTTTGTACTTTGCTATGAAGTTCCACCAGGAATGAGTTTTTATGCAAAAACTGTCTATTTCAACTAAATTGATCCATCCAAAACGAACTTTGTACTTTGCTATGAAGTTCCACCAGGAATGAGTTTTCATGCAAGAACTGTCTATTTCAACTAACTTTGTCCATCCAAAACGAACTTTGTACTTTGCTATGAAGTTCCACCAGGAATGAGTTTTCATGCAAAAACTGTCTATTTCAACTAAATTGATCCATCCAAAACGAACTTTGTTCTTTGCTATGAAGTTCCACCAGGAATGAGTTTTTATGCAAAAACTGTCTATTTCAACTAAATTCGTCCATCCGATACGAACTTTGTACTTTGCTATGAAGTTCCACCAGGAATGAGTTTTCATGCAAAAACTGTCTATTTCAACTAATTTTGTCCATCCAAAACGAACTTTGTACTTTGCTATGAAGTTCCACCAGGAATGAGTTTTTATGCAAAAACTGTCTATTTCAACTAAATTGATCCATCCAAAACGAACTTTGTACTTTGCTATGAAGTTCCACCAGGAATGAGTTTTCATGCAAGAACTGTCTATTTCAACTAACTTTGTCCATCCAAAACGAACTTTGTACTTTGCTATGAAGTTCCACCAGGAATGAGTTTTTATGCAAAAACTGTCTATTTCAACTAAATTGATCCATCCAAAACGAACTTTGTACTTTGCTATGAAGTTCCACCAGGAATGAGTTTTTATGCAAAAACTGTCTATTTCAACTAACTTTGTCCATCCAAAACGAACTTTGTACTTTGCTATGAAGTTCCACCAGGAATGAGTTTTCATGCAAAAACTGTCTATTTCAACTAAATTGATCCATCCAAAACGAACTTTGTTCTTTGCTATGAAGTTCCACCAGGAATGAGTTTTTATGCAAAAACTGTCTATTTCAACTAAATTCGTCCATCCGATACGAACTTTGTACTTTGCTATGAAGTTCCACCAGGAATGAGTTTTCATGCAAAAACTGTCTATTTCAACTAATTTTGTCCATCCAAAACGAACTTTGTACTTTGCTATGAAGTTCCACCAGGAATGAGTTTTTATGCAAAAACTGTCTATTTCAACTAAATTCGTCCATCCGATACGAACTTTGTACTTTGCTATGAAGTTCCACCAGGAATGAGTTTTCATGCAAAAACTGTCTATTTCAACTAATTTTGTCCATCCAAAACGAACTTTGTACTTTGCTATGAAGTTCCACCAGGAATGAGTTTTTATGCAAAAACTGTCTATTTCAACTAAATTCGTCCATCCGATACGAACTTTGTACTTTGCTATGAAGTTCCACCAGGAATGAGTTTTCATGCAAAAACTGTCTATTTCAACTAATTTTGTCCATCCAAAACGAACTTTGTACTTTGCTATGAAGTTCCACCAGGAATGAGTTTTTATGCAAAAACTGTCTATTTCAACTAAATTCGTCCATCCGATACGAACTTTGTACTTTGCTATGAAGTTCCACCAGGAATGAGTTTTCATGCAAAAACTGTCTATTTCAACTAAATTGATCCATCCAAAACGAACTTTGTTCTTTGCTATGAAGTTCCACCAGGAATGAGTTTTTATGCAAAAACTGTCTATTTCAACTAAATTGATCCATCCAAAACGAACTTTGTACTTTGCTATGAAGTTCCACCAGGAATGAGTTTTCATGCAAGAACTGTCTATTTCAACTAACTTTGTCCATCCAAAACGAACTTTGTACTTTGCTATGAAGTTCCACCAGGAATGAGTTTTCATGCAAAAACTGTCTATTTCAACTAAATTGATCCATCCAAAACGAACTTTGTTCTTTGCTATGAAGTTCCACCAGGAATGAGTTTTCATGCAAAAACTGTCTATTTCAACTAATTTTGTCCATCCAAAACGAACTTTGTACTTTGCTATGAAGTTCCACCAGGAATGAGTTTTCATGCAAAAACTGTCTATTTCAACTAAATTGATCCATCCAAAACGAACTTTGTTCTTTGCTATGAAGTTCCACCAGGAATGAGTTTTTATGCAAAAACTGTCTATTTCAACTAAATTCGTCCATCCGATACGAACTTTGTACTTTGCTATGAAGTTCCACCAGGAATGAGTTTTCATGCAAAAACTGTCTATTTCAACTAATTTTGTCCATCCAAAACGAACTTTGTACTTTGCTATGAAGTTCCACCAGGAATGAGTTTTTATGCAAAAACTGTCTATTTCAACTAAATTGATCCATCCAAAACGAACTTTGTACTTTGCTATGAAGTTCCACCAGGAATGAGTTTTCATGCAAAAACTGTCTATTTCAACTAATTTTGTCCATCCAAAACGAACTTTGTACTTTGCTATGAAGTTCCACCAGGAATGAGTTTTTATGCAAAAACTGTCTATTTCAACTAAATTGATCCATCCAAAACGAACTTTGTACTTTGCTATGAAGTTCCACCAGGAATGAGTTTTCATGCAAGAACTGTCTATTTCAACTAACTTTGTCCATCCAAAACGAACTTTGTACTTTGCTATGAAGTTCCACCAGGAATGAGTTTTCATGCAAAAACTGTCTATTTCAACTAAATTGATCCATCCAAAACGAACTTTGTTCTTTGCTATGAAGTTCCACCAGGAATGAGTTTTCATGCAAAAACTGTCTATTTCAACTAAATTCGTCCATCCGATACGAACTTTGTACTTTGCTATGAAGTTCCACCAGGAATGAGTTTTCATGCAAAAACTGTCTATTTCAACTAATTTTGTCCATCCAAAACGAACTTTGTACTTTGCTATGAAGTTCCACCAGGAATGAGTTTTTATGCAAAAACTGTCTATTTCAACTAAATTGATCCATCCAAAACGAACTTTGTACTTTGCTATGAAGTTCCACCAGGAATGAGTTTTCATGCAAGAACTGTCTATTTCAACTAACTTTGTCCATCCAAAACGAACTTTGTTCTTTGCTATGAAGTTCCACCAGGAATGAGTTTTCATGCAAAAACTGTCTATTTCAACTAAATTCGTCCATCCGATACGAACTTTGTACTTTGCTATGAAGTTCCACCAGGAATGAGTTTTCATGCAAAAACTGTCTATTTCAACTAAATTGATCCATCCAAAACGAACTTTGTTCTTTGCTATGAAGTTCCACCAGGAATGAGTTTTCATGCAAAAACTGTCTATTTCAACTAATTTTGTCCATCCAAAACGAACTTTGTACTTTGCTATGAAGTTCCACCAGGAATGAGTTTTCATGCAAAAACTGTCTATTTCAACTAACTTTGTCCATCCAAAACGAACTTTGTACTTTGCTATGAAGTTCCACCAGGAATGAGTTTTTATGCAAAAACTGTCTATTTCAACTTAATTCGTCCATCCAAAACGAACTTTGTACTTTGCTATGAAGTTCCACCAGGAATGAGTTTTCATGCAAAAACTGTCTATTTCAACTAACTTTGTCCATCCAAAACGAACTTTGTACTTTGCTATGAAGTTCCACAAGGAATGAGTTTTCATGCAAAAACTGTCTATCTCAACTAACTTTGTCCATCCAAAACGAACTTTGTACTTTGCTATGAAGTTCCACCAGGAATGAGTTTTCATGCAAAAACTGTCTATTTCAACTAATTTTGTCCATCCAAAACGAACTTTGTACTTTGCTATGAAGTTCCACCAGGAATGAGTTTTTATGCAAAAACTGTCTATTTCAACTAAATTGATCCATCCAAAACGAACTTTGTACTTTGCTATGAAGTTCCACCAGGAATGAGTTTTCATGCAAAAACTGTCTATTTCAACTAACTTTGTCCATCCAAAACGAACTTTGTACTTTGCTATGAAGTTCCACAAGGAATGAGTTTTCATGCAAAAACTGTCTATCTCAACTAACTTTGTCCATCCAAAACGAACTTTGTACTTTGCTATGAAGTTCCACCAGGAATGAGTTTTCATGCAAAAACTGTCTATTTCAACTAATTTTGTCCATCCAAAACGAACTTTGTACTTTGCTATAAAGTTCTACCAGGAATGAGTTTTCATGCAAGAACTGTCTATTTCAACTAACTTTGTCCATCCAAAACGAACTTTGTACTTTGCTATGAAGTTCCACCAGGAATGAGTTTTCATGCAAAAACTGTCTATTTCAACTAATTTTGTCCATCCAAAACGAACTTTGTACTTTGCTATGAAGTTCCACCAGGAATGAGTTTTTATGCAAAAACTGTCTATTTCAACTAAATTGATCCATCCAAAACGAACTTTGTACTTTGCTATGAAGTTCCACCAGGAATGAGTTTTCATGCAAAAACTGTCTATTTCAACTAAATTCGTCCATCCGATACGAACTTTGTACTTTGCTATGAAGTTCCACCAGGAATGAGTTTTCATGCAAAAATTGTCTATTTCAACTAACTTTGTCCATCCAAAACGAACTTTGTACTTTGCTATGAAGTTCCACCAGGAATGAGTTTTTATGCAAGAACTGTCTATTTCAACTAACTTTGTCCATCCAAAACGAACTTTGTACTTTGCTAGGAAGTTCCACCAGGAAAGAGTTTTCATGCAAAAACTGTCTATTTCAACTAAATTGATCCATCCAAAACGAACTTTGTACTTTGCTATGAAGTTCCACCAGGAATGAGTTTTCATGCAAAAACTGTCTATTTCAACTAACTTTGTCCATCCAAAACGAACTTTGTTCTTTGCTATGAAGTTCCACCAGGAATGAGTTTTCATGCAAAAACTGTCTATTTCAACTAACTTTGTCCATCCAAAACGAACTTTGTTCTTTGCTATGAAGTTCCACCAGGAATGAGTTTTCATGCAAAAACTGTCTATTTCAACTAAATTCGTCCATCCGATACGAACTTTGTACTTTGCTATGAAGTTCCACCAGGAATGAGTTTTCATGCAAAAACTGTCTATTTCAACTAAATTGATCCATCCAAAACGAACTTTGTTCTTTGCTATGAAGTTCCACCAGGAATGAGTTTTTATGCAAAAACTGTCTATTTCAACTAAATTCGTCCATCCGATACGAACTTTGTACTTTGCTATGAAGTTCCACCAGGAATGAGTTTTCATGCAAAAACTGTCTATTTCAACTAATTTTGTCCATCCAAAACGAACTTTGTACTTTGCTATGAAGTTCCACCAGGAATGAGTTTTTATGCAAAAACTGTCTATTTCAACTAAATTGATCCATCCAAAACGAACTTTGTACTTTGCTATGAAGTTCCACCAGGAATGAGTTTTCATGCAAGAACTGTCTATTTCAACTAACTTTGTCCATCCAAAACGAACTTTGTACTTTGCTATGAAGTTCCACCAGGAATGAGTTTTTATGCAAAAACTGTCTATTTCAACTAAATTGATCCATCCAAAACGAACTTTGTACTTTGCTATGAAGTTCCACCAGGAATGAGTTTTTATGCAAAAACTGTCTATTTCAACTAACTTTGTCCATCCAAAACGAACTTTGTACTTTGCTATGAAGTTCCACCAGGAATGAGTTTTCATGCAAAAACTGTCTATTTCAACTAAATTGATCCATCCAAAACGAACTTTGTTCTTTGCTATGAAGTTCCACCAGGAATGAGTTTTTATGCAAAAACTGTCTATTTCAACTAAATTCGTCCATCCGATACGAACTTTGTACTTTGCTATGAAGTTCCACCAGGAATGAGTTTTCATGCAAAAACTGTCTATTTCAACTAATTTTGTCCATCCAAAACGAACTTTGTACTTTGCTATGAAGTTCCACCAGGAATGAGTTTTTATGCAAAAACTGTCTATTTCAACTAAATTCGTCCATCCGATACGAACTTTGTACTTTGCTATGAAGTTCCACCAGGAATGAGTTTTCATGCAAAAACTGTCTATTTCAACTAATTTTGTCCATCCAAAACGAACTTTGTACTTTGCTATGAAGTTCCACCAGGAATGAGTTTTTATGCAAAAACTGTCTATTTCAACTAAATTCGTCCATCCGATACGAACTTTGTACTTTGCTATGAAGTTCCACCAGGAATGAGTTTTCATGCAAAAACTGTCTATTTCAACTAATTTTGTCCATCCAAAACGAACTTTGTACTTTGCTATGAAGTTCCACCAGGAATGAGTTTTTATGCAAAAACTGTCTATTTCAACTAAATTCGTCCATCCGATACGAACTTTGTACTTTGCTATGAAGTTCCACCAGGAATGAGTTTTCATGCAAAAACTGTCTATTTCAACTAAATTGATCCATCCAAAACGAACTTTGTTCTTTGCTATGAAGTTCCACCAGGAATGAGTTTTTATGCAAAAACTGTCTATTTCAACTAAATTGATCCATCCAAAACGAACTTTGTACTTTGCTATGAAGTTCCACCAGGAATGAGTTTTCATGCAAGAACTGTCTATTTCAACTAACTTTGTCCATCCAAAACGAACTTTGTACTTTGCTATGAAGTTCCACCAGGAATGAGTTTTCATGCAAAAACTGTCTATTTCAACTAAATTGATCCATCCAAAACGAACTTTGTTCTTTGCTATGAAGTTCCACCAGGAATGAGTTTTCATGCAAAAACTGTCTATTTCAACTAATTTTGTCCATCCAAAACGAACTTTGTACTTTGCTATGAAGTTCCACCAGGAATGAGTTTTCATGCAAAAACTGTCTATTTCAACTAAATTGATCCATCCAAAACGAACTTTGTTCTTTGCTATGAAGTTCCACCAGGAATGAGTTTTTATGCAAAAACTGTCTATTTCAACTAAATTCGTCCATCCGATACGAACTTTGTACTTTGCTATGAAGTTCCACCAGGAATGAGTTTTCATGCAAAAACTGTCTATTTCAACTAATTTTGTCCATCCAAAACGAACTTTGTACTTTGCTATGAAGTTCCACCAGGAATGAGTTTTTATGCAAAAACTGTCTATTTCAACTAAATTGATCCATCCAAAACGAACTTTGTACTTTGCTATGAAGTTCCACCAGGAATGAGTTTTCATGCAAAAACTGTCTATTTCAACTAATTTTGTCCATCCAAAACGAACTTTGTACTTTGCTATGAAGTTCCACCAGGAATGAGTTTTTATGCAAAAACTGTCTATTTCAACTAAATTGATCCATCCAAAACGAACTTTGTACTTTGCTATGAAGTTCCACCAGGAATGAGTTTTCATGCAAGAACTGTCTATTTCAACTAACTTTGTCCATCCAAAACGAACTTTGTACTTTGCTATGAAGTTCCACCAGGAATGAGTTTTCATGCAAAAACTGTCTATTTCAACTAAATTGATCCATCCAAAACGAACTTTGTTCTTTGCTATGAAGTTCCACCAGGAATGAGTTTTTATGCAAAAACTGTCTATTTCAACTAAATTCGTCCATCCGATACGAACTTTGTACTTTGCTATGAAGTTCCACCAGGAATGAGTTTTCATGCAAAAACTGTCTATTTCAACTAATTTTGTCCATCCAAAACGAACTTTGTACTTTGCTATGAAGTTCCACCAGGAATGAGTTTTTATGCAAAAACTGTCTATTTCAACTAAATTGATCCATCCAAAACGAACTTTGTACTTTGCTATGAAGTTCCACCAGGAATGAGTTTTCATGCAAGAACTGTCTATTTCAACTAACTTTGTCCATCCAAAACGAACTTTGTTCTTTGCTATGAAGTTCCACCAGGAATGAGTTTTCATGCAAAAACTGTCTATTTCAACTAAATTCGTCCATCCGATACGAACTTTGTACTTTGCTATGAAGTTCCACCAGGAATGAGTTTTCATGCAAAAACTGTCTATTTCAACTAAATTGATCCATCCAAAACGAACTTTGTTCTTTGCTATGAAGTTCCACCAGGAATGAGTTTTCATGCAAAAACTGTCTATTTCAACTAATTTTGTCCATCCAAAACGAACTTTGTACTTTGCTATGAAGTTCCACCAGGAATGAGTTTTTATGCAAAAACTGTCTATTTCAACTAAATTGATCCATCCAAAACGAACTTTGTACTTTGCTATGAAGTTCCACCAGGAATGAGTTTTCATGCAAGAACTGTCTATTTCAACTAACTTTGTCCATCCAAAACGAACTTTGTACTTTGCTATGAAGTTCCACCAGGAATGAGTTTTCATGCAAAAACTGTCTATTTCAACTAAATTGATCCATCCAAAACGAACTTTGTTCTTTGCTATGAAGTTCCACCAGGAATGAGTTTTCATGCAAAAACTGTCTATTTCAACTAATTTTGTCCATCCAAAACGAACTTTGTACTTTGCTATGAAGTTCCACCAGGAATGAGTTTTCATGCAAAAACTGTCTATTTCAACTAAATTGATCCATCCAAAACGAACTTTGTTCTTTGCTATGAAGTTTCACCAGGAATGAGTTTTCATGCAAAAACTGTCTATTTCAACTAATTTTGTCCATCCAAAACGAACTTTGTACTTTGCTATGAAGTTCCACCAGGAATGAGTTTTCATGCAAAAACTGTCTATTTCAACTAAATTGATCCATCCAAAACGAACTTTGTTCTTTGCTATGAAGTTCCACCAGGAATGAGTTTTCATGCAAAAACTGTCTATTTCAACTAATTTTGTCCATCCGATACGAACTTTGTACTTTGCTATGAAGTTCCACCAGGAATGAGTTTTCATGCAAAAACTGTCTATTTCAACTAAATTGATCCATCCAAAACGAACTTTGTTCTTTGCTATGAAGTTCCACCAGGAATGAGTTTTCATGCAAAAACTGTCTATTTCAACTAAATTGATCCATCCAAAACGAACTTTGTTCTTTGCTATGAAGTTCCACCAGGAATGAGTTTTTATGCAAAAACTGTCTATTTCAACTAATTTTGTCCATCCGATACGAACTTTGTACTTTGCTATGAAGTTCCACCAGGAATGAGTTTTTATGCAAAAACTGTCTATTTCAACTAAATTGATCCATCCAAAACGAACTTTGTACTTTGCTATGAAGTTCCACCAGGAATGAGTTTTCATGCAAGAACTGTCTATTTCAACTAACTTTGTCCATCCAAAACGAACTTTGTACTTTGCTATGAAGTTCCACCAGGAATGAGTTTTCATGCAAAAACTGTCTATTTCAACTAAATTGATCCATCCAAAACGAACTTTGTTCTTTGCTATGAAGTTCCACCAGGAATGAGTTTTCATGCAAAAACTGTCTATTTCAACTAAATTGATCCATCCAAAACGAACTTTGTTCTTTGCTATGAAGTTCCACCAGGAATGAGTTTTCATGCAAAAACTGTCTATTTCAACTAAATTGATCCATCCAAAACGAACTTTGTTCTTTGCTATGAAGTTCCACCAGGAATGAGTTTTCATGCAAAAACTGTCTATTTCAACTAATTTTGTCCATCTAAAACGAACTTTGTACTTTGCTATGAAGTTCCACCAGGAATGAGTTTTCATGCAAAAACTGTCTATTTCAACTAAATTGATCCATCCAAAACGAACTTTGTTCTTTGCTATGAAGTTCCACCAGGAATGAGTTTTCATGCAAAAACTGTCTATTTCAACTAAATTGATCCATCCAAAACGAACTTTGTTCTTTGCTATGAAGTTCCACCAGGAATGAGTTTTCATGCAAAAACTGTCTATTTCAACTAACTTTGTCCATCCAAAACGAACTTTGTACTTTGCTATGAAGTTCCACCAGGAATGAGTTTTCATGCAAAAACTGTCTATTTCAACTAAATTGATCCATCCAAAACGAACTTTGTTCTTTGCTATGAAGTTCCACCAGGAATGAGTTTTCATGCAAAAACTGTCTATTTCAACTAATTTTGTCCATCTAAAACGAACTTTGTACTTTGCTATGAAGTTCCACCAGGAATGAGTTTTCATGCAAAAACTGTCTATTTCAACTAAATTGATCCATCCAAAACGAACTTTGTTCTTTGCTATGAAGTTCCACCAGGAATGAGTTTTCATGCAAAAACTGTCTATTTCAACTAATTTTGTCCATCTAAAACGAACTTTGTACTTTGCTATGAAGTTCCACCAGGAATGAGTTTTCATGCAAAAACTGTCTATTTCAACTAAATTGATCCATCCAAAACGAACTTTGTTCTTTGCTATGAAGTTCCACCAGGAATGAGTTTTCATGCAAAAACTGTCTATTTCAACTAAATTGATCCATCCAAAACGAACTTTGTTCTTTGCTATGAAGTTCCACCAGGAATGAGTTTTCATGCAAAAACTGTCTATTTCAACTAATTTTGTCCATCCAAAACGAACTTTGTACTTTGCTATGAAGTTCCACCAGGAATGAGTTTTTATGCAAAAACTGTCTATTTCAACTAAATTGATCCATCCAAAACGAACTTTGTACTTTGCTATGAAGTTCCACCAGGAATGAGTTTTCATGCAAAAACTGTCTATTTCAACTAATTTTGTCCATCCAAAACGAACTTTGTTCTTTGCTATGAAGTTCCACCAGGAATGAGTTTTCATGCAAAAACTGTCTATTTCAACTAACTTTGTCCATCCAAAACGAACTTTGTTCTTTGCTATGAAGTTCCACCAGGAATGAGTTTTCATGCAAAAACTGTCTATTTCAACTAAATTGATCCATTCAAAACGAACTTTGTTCTTTGCTATGAAGTTCCACCAGGAATGAGTTTTCATGCAAAAACTGTCTATTTCAACTAAATTGATCCATCCAAAACGAACTTTGTTCTTTGCTATGAAGTTCCACCAGGAATGAGTTTTCATGCAAAAACTGTCTATTTCAACTAACTTTGTCCATCCAAAACGAACTTTGTACTTTGCTATGAAGTTCCACCAGGAATGAGTTTTCATGCAAAAACTGTCTATTTCAACTAAATTGATCCATCCAAAACGAACTTTGTTCTTTGCTATGAAGTTCCACCAGGAATGAGTTTTCATGCAAAAACTGTCTATTTCAACTAATTTTGTCCATCTAAAACGAACTTTGTACTTTGCTATGAAGTTCCACCAGGAATGAGTTTTCATGCAAAAACTGTCTATTTCAACTAAATTGATCCATCCAAAACGAACTTTGTTCTTTGCTATGAAGTTCCACCAGGAATGAGTTTTCATGCAAAAACTGTCTATTTCAACTAAATTGATCCATCCAAAACGAACTTTGTTCTTTGCTATGAAGTTCCACCAGGAATGAGTTTTCATGCAAAAACTGTCTATTTCAACTAACTTTGTCCATCCAAAACGAACTTTGTACTTTGCTATGAAGTTCCACCAGGAATGAGTTTTCATGCAAAAACTGTCTATTTCAACTAAATTGATCCATCCAAAACGAACTTTGTTCTTTGCTATGAAGTTCCACCAGGAATGAGTTTTCATGCAAAAACTGTCTATTTCAACTAATTTTGTCCATCCAAAACGAACTTTGTACTTTGCTATGAAGTTCCACCAGGAATGAGTTTTCATGCAAAAACTGTCTATTTCAACTAAATTGATCCATCCAAAACGAACTTTGTACTTTGCTATGAAGTTCCACCAGGAATGAGTTTTCATGCAAGAACTGTCTATTTCAACTAACTTTGTCCATCCAAAACGAACTTTGTACTTTGCTATGAAGTTCCACCAGGAATGAGTTTTTATGCAAAAACTGTCTATTTCAACTAATTTTGTCCATCCGATACGAACTTTGTACTTTGCTATGAAGTTCCACCAGGAATGAGTTTTCATGCAAAAACTGTCTATTTCAACTAAATTGATCCATCCAAAACGAACTTTGTTCTTTGCTATGAAGTTCCACCAGGAATGAGTTTTCATGCAAAAACTGTCTATTTCAACTAATTTTGTCCATCCGATACGAACTTTGTACTTTGCTATGAAGTTCCACCAGGAATGAGTTTTCATGCAAAAACTGTCTATTTCAACTAAATTGATCCATCCAAAACGAACTTTGTTCTTTGCTATGAAGTTCCACCAGGAATGAGTTTTCATGCAAAAACTGTCTATTTCAACTAATTTTGTCCATCCGATACGAACTTTGTACTTTGCTATGAAGTTCCACCAGGAATGAGTTTTCATGCAAAAACTGTCTATTTCAACTAAATTGATCCATCCAAAACGAACTTTGTTCTTTGCTATGAAGTTCCACCAGGAATGAGTTTTCATGCAAAAACTGTCTATTTCAACTAATTTTGTCCATCCAAAACGAACTTTGTACTTTGCTATGAAGTTCCACCAGGAATGAGTTTTTATGCAAAAACTGTCTATTTCAACTAAATTGATCCATCCAAAACGAACTTTGTACTTTGCTATGAAGTTCCACCAGGAATGAGTTTTCATGCAAGAACTGTCTATTTCAACTAACTTTGTCCATCCAAAACGAACTTTGTACTTTGCTATGAAGTTCCACCAGGAATGAGTTTTCATGCAAAAACTGTCTATTTCAACTAAATTGATCCATCCAAAACGAACTTTGTTCTTTGCTATGAAGTTCCACCAGGAATGAGTTTTCATGCAAAAACTGTCTATTTCAACTAATTTTGTCCATCCAAAACGAACTTTGTACTTTGCTATGAAGTTCCACCAGGAATGAGTTTTCATGCAAAAACTGTCTATTTCAACTAAATTGATCCATCCAAAACGAACTTTGTACTTTGCTATGAAGTTCCACCAGGAATGAGTTTTCATGCAAGAACTGTCTATTTCAACTAACTTTGTCCATCCAAAACGAACTTTGTACTTTGCTATGAAGTTCCACCAGGAATGAGTTTTCATGCAAAAACTGTCTATTTCAACTAAATTGATCCATCCAAAACGAACTTTGTTCTTTGCTATGAAGTTCCACCAGGAATGAGTTTTCATGTTAAAACTGTCTATTTCAACTTAATTCGTCCATCCGATTCGAACTTTGTACTTTGCTATGAAGTTCCACTAGGAATGAGTTTTCATGCAAAACTGTCTATTTCAACTAACTTTGTCCATCCAAAACGAACTTTGTACTTTGCTATGAAGTTCCACCAGGAATGAGTTTTTATGCAAAAACTGTCTATTTCAACTAACTTTGTCCATCCAAAACGAACTTTGTACTTTGCTATGAAGTTCCACCAGGAATGAGTTTTCATGCAAAAACTGTCTATTTCAACTAACTTTGTCCATCCAAAACGAACTTTGTACTTTGCTATGAAGTTCCACCAGGAATGAGTTTTCATGCAAAAACTGTCTATTTCAACTAACTTTGTCCATCCAAAACGAACTTTGTACTTTGCTATGAAGTTCCACCAGGAATGAGTTTTCATGCAAAAACTGTCTATTTCAACTAAATTGATCCATCCAAAACGAACTTTGTACTTTGCTATGAAGTTCCACCAGGAATGAGTTTTCATGCAAAAACTGTCTATTTCAACTAACTTTGTCCATCCAAAACGAACTTTGTACTTTGCTATGAAGTTCCACCAGGAATGAGTTTTCATGCAAAAACTGTCTATTTCAACTAACTTTGTCCATCCAAAACGAACTTTGTACTTTGCTATGAAGTTCCACCAGGAATGAGTTTTCATGCAAAAACTGTCTATTTCAACTAACTTTGTCCATCCAAAACGAACTTTGTACTTTGCTATGAAGTTCCACCAGGAATGAGTTTTCATGCAAAAACTGTCTATTTCAACTAAATTGATCCATCCAAAACGAACTTTGTACTTTGCTATGAAGTTCCACCAGGAATGAGTTTTCATGCAAAAACTGTCTATTTCAACTTAATTCGTCCATCCGATTCGAACTTTGTACTTTGCTATGAAGTTCCA
Organism: Anopheles moucheti; assembly: GCF_943734755.1. Taxonomy (NCBI): domain Eukaryota; kingdom Metazoa; phylum Arthropoda; class Insecta; order Diptera; family Culicidae; genus Anopheles; species Anopheles moucheti. The sequence goes on from NW_026453672.1 coordinate 92,367, forward strand.
CCAGGAATGAGTTTTCATATAAAAACTGTCTATTTCAACTAACTTTGTCCATCCAAAACGAACTTTGTACTTTGCTATGAAGTTCCACCAGGAATGAGTTTTCATGCAAAAACTGTCTATTTCAACTAACTTTGTCCATCCAAAACGAACTTTGTACTTTGCTATGAAGTTCCACCAGGAATGAGTTTTTATGCAAAAACTGTCTATTTCAACTAACTTTGTCCATCCAAAACGAACTTTGTACTTTGCTATGAAGTTCCACCAGGAATGAGTTTTCATGCAAAAACTGTCTATTTCAACTAACTTGGTCCATCCAAAACGAACTTTGTACTTTGCGATGAAGTTCCACCAGGAATGAGTTTTCATGCAAAAACTGTCTATTTCAACTAAATTGATCCATCCAAAACGAACTTTGTACTTTGCTATGAAGTTCCACCAGGAATGAGTTTTCATGCAAAAACTGCCTATTTCAACTAACTTTGTCCATCCAAAACGAACTTTGTACTTTGCTATGAAGTTCCACCAGGAATGAGTTTTCATGCAAAAACTGTCTATTTCAACTAACTTTGTCCATCCAAAACGAACTTTGTACTTTGCTATGAAGTTCCACCAGGAATGAGTTTTCATGCAAAAACTGTCTATTTCAACTAACTTTGTCCATCCAAAACGAACTTTGTACTTTGCTATGAAGTTCCACCAGGAATGAGTTTTTATGCAAAAACTGTCTATTTCAACTAACTTTGTCCATCCAAAACGAACTTTGTACTTTGCTATGAAGTTCCACCAGGAATGAGTTTTCATGCAAAAACTGTCTATTTCAACTAACTTTGTCCATCCAAAACGAACTTTGTACTTTGCTATGAAGTTCCACCAGGAATGAGTTTTCATGCAAAAACTGTCTATTTCAACTAACTTTGTCCATCCAAAACGAACTTTGTACTTTGCTATGAAGTTCCACCAGGAATGAGTTTTCATGCAAAAACTGTCTATTTCAACTAAATTGATCCATCCAAAACGAACTTTGTACTTTGCTATGAAGTTCCACCAGGAATGAGTTTTCATGCAAAAACTGTCTATTTCAACTAACTTTGTCCATCCAAAACGAACTTTGTACTTTGCTATGAAGTTCCACCAGGAATGAGTTTTCATGCAAAAACTGTCTATTTCAACTAACTTTGTCCATCCAAAACGAACTTTGTACTTTGCTATGAAGTTCCACCAGGAATGAGTTTTCATGCAAAAACTGTCTATTTCAACTAACTTTGTCCATCCAAAACGAACTTTGTACTTTGCTATGAAGTTCCACCAGGAATGAGTTTTCATGCAAAAACTGTCTATTTCAACTAAATTGATCCATCCAAAACGAACTTTGTACTTTGCTATGAAGTTCCACCAGGAATGAGTTTTCATGCAAAAACTGTCTATTTCAACTTAATTCGTCCATCCGATTCGAACTTTGTACTTTGCTATGAAGTTCCACCAGGAATGAGTTTTCATATAAAAACTGTCTATTTCAACTAACTTTGTCCATCCAAAACGAACTTTGTACTTTGCTATGAAGTTCCACCAGGAATGAGTTTTCATGCAAAAACTGTCTATTTCAACTAACTTTGTCCATCCAAAACGAACTTTGTACTTTGCTATGAAGTTCCACCAGGAATGAGTTTTTATGCAAAAACTGTCTATTTCAACTAACTTTGTCCATCCAAAACGAACTTTGTACTTTGCTATGAAGTTCCACCAGGAATGAGTTTTCATGCAAAAACTGTCTATTTCAACTAACTTGGTCCATCCAAAACGAACTTTGTACTTTGCGATGAAGTTCCACCAGGAATGAGTTTTCATGCAAAAACTGTCTATTTCAACTAAATTGATCCATCCAAAACGAACTTTGTACTTTGCTATGAAGTTCCACCAGGAATGAGTTTTCATGCAAAAACTGCCTATTTCAACTAACTTTGTCCATCCAAAACGAACTTTGTACTTTGCTATGAAGTTCCACCAGGAATGAGTTTTCATGCAAAAACTGTCTATTTCAACTAACTTTGTCCATCCAAAACGAACTTTGTACTTTGCGATGAAGTTCCACCAGGAATGAGTTTTCATGCAAAAACTGTCTATTTCAACTAACTTGGTCCATCCAAAACGAACTTTGTACTTTGCTATGAAGTTCCACCAGGAATGAGTTTTCATGCAAAAACTGTCGTTTTCAACTAACTTTGTCCATCCAAAACGAACTTTGTACTTTGCTATGAAGTTCCACCAGGAATGAGTTTTCATGCAAAAACTGTCTATTTCAACTAACTTTGTCCATCCAAAACGAACTTTGTACTTTGCTATGAAGTTCCACCAGGAATGAGTTTTTATGCAAAAACTGTCTATTTCAACTAACTTTGTCCATCCAAAACGAACTTTGTACTTTGCTATGAAGTTCCACCAGGAATGAGTTTTCATGCAAAAACTGTCTATTTCAACTAACTTTGTCCATCCAAAACGAACTTTGTACTTTGCTATGAAGTTCCACCAGGAATGAGTTTTCATGCAAAAACTGTCTATTTCAACTAAATTGATCCATCCAAAACGAACTTTGTACTTTGCTTGAAGTTCCACCAGGAATGAGTTTTCATGCAAAAACTGTCTATTTCAACTAACTTTGTCCATCCAAAACGAACTTTGTACTTTGCTATGAAGTTCCACCAGGAATGAGTTTTCATGCAAAAACTGTCTATTTCAACTTAATTCGTCCATCCAAAACGAACTTTGTACTTTGCTATGAAGTTCCACCAGGAATGAGTTTTCATGCAAAAACTGTCTATTTCAACTGAATTGATCCATCCAAAACGAACTTTGTACTTTGCTATGAAGTTCCACCAGGAATGAGTTTTCATGCAAAAACTGTCTATTTCAACTAACTTTGTCCATCCAAAACGAACTTTGTACTTTGCTATGAAGTTCCACCAGGAATGAGTTTTCATGCAAAAACTGTCTATTTCAACTAACTTTGTCCATCCAAAACGAACTTTGTACTTTGCTTGAAGTTCCACCAGGAATGAGTTTTTATGCAAAAACTGTCTATTTCAACTAACTTTGTCCATCCAAAACGAACTTTGTACTTTGCTATGAAGTTCCACCAGGAATGAGTTTTCATGCAAAAACTGTCTATTTCAACTTAATTCGTCCATCCGATTCGAACTTTGTACTTTGCTATGAAGTTCCACCAGGAATGAGTTTTCATGCAAAAACTGTCTATTTCAACTAACTTTGTCCATCCAAAACGAACTTTGTACTTTGCTATGAAGTTCCACCAGGAATGAGTTTTCATGCAAAAACTGTCTATTTCAACTAACTTTGTCCATCTAAAACGAACTTTGTACTTTGCTATGAAGTTCCACCAGGAATGAGTTTTCATGCAAAAACTGTCTATTTCAACTAACTTTGTCCATCCAAAACGAACTTTGTACTTTGCTATGAAGTTCCACCAGGAATGAGTTTTCATGCAAAAACTGTCTATTTCAACTAAATTGATCCATCCAAAACGAACTTTGTACTTTGCTATGAAGTTCCACCAGGAATGAGTTTTCATGCAAAAACTGTCGTTTTCAACTAACTTTGTCCATCCAAAACGAACTTTGTACTTTGCTATGAAGTTCCACCAGGAATGAGTTTTCATGCAAAAACTGTCTATTTCAACTAACTTTGTCCATCCAAAACGAACTTTGTACTTTGCTATGAAGTTCCACCAGGAATGAGTTTTCATGCAAAAACTGTCTATTTCAACTAAATTGATCCATCCAAAACGAACTTTGTACTTTGCTATGAAGTTCCACCAGGAATGAGTTGTCATGCAAAAACTGTCTATTTCAACTAACTTTGTCCATCCAAAACGAACTTTGTACTTTGCTATGAAGTTCCACCAGGAATGAGTTTTTATGCAAAAACTGTCTATTTCAACTAACTTTGTCCATCCAAAACGAACTTTGTACTTTGCTATGAAGTTCCACCAGGAATGAGTTTTCATGCAAAAACTGTCTATTTCAACTAAATTGATCCATCCAAAACGAACTTTGTACTTTGCTATGAAGTTCCACCAGGAATGAGTTTTTATGCAAAAACTGTCTATTTCAACTAACTTTGTCCATCCAAAACGAACTTTGTACTTTGCTATGAAGTTCCACCAGGAATGAGTTTTTATGCAAAAACTGTCTATTTCAACTAACTTTGTCCATCCAAAACGAACTTTGTACTTTGCTATGAAGTTCCACCAGGAATGAGTTTTTATGCAAAAACTGTCTATTTCAACTAACTTTGTCCATCCAAAACGAACTTTGTACTTTGCTATGAAGTTCCACCAGGAATGAGTTTTCATGCAAAAACTGTCTATTTCAACTAACTTTGTCCATCCAAAACGAACTTTGTACTTTGCTATGAAGTTCCACCAGGAATGAGTTTTCATGCAAAAACTGTCTATTTCAACTAAATTGATCCATCCAAAACGAACTTTGTTCTTTGCTATGAAGTTCCACCAGGAATGAGTTTTCATGCAAAATCTGTCTATTTCAACTTAATTCGTCCATCCGATTCGAACTTTGTACTTTGCTATGAAGTTCCACCAGGAATGAGTTTTCATGCAAAAATTGTCTATTTCAACTAACTTTGTCCATCCAAAACGAACTTTGTACTTTGCTATGAAGTTCCACCAGGAATGAGTTTTTATGCAAAAACTGTCTATTTCAACTAAAATGATCCATCCAAAACGAACTTTGTACTTTGCTATGAAGTTCCACCAGGAATGAGTTTTCATGCAAAAACTGTCTATTTCAACTAACTTTGTCCATCCAAAACGAACTTTGTACTTTGCTATGAAGTTCCACCAGGAATGAGTTTTCATGCAAAAACTGTCTATTTCAACTAAATTGATCCATCCAAAACGAACTTTGTACTTTGCTATGAAGTTCCACCAGGAATGAGTTTTCATGCAAAAACTGTCTATTTCAACTAAATTGATCCATCCAAAACGAACTTTGTACTTTGCTATGAAGTTCCACCAGGAATGAGTTGTCATGCAAAAACTGTCTATTTCAACTAACTTTGTCCATCCAAAACGAACTTTGTACTTTGCTATGAAGTTCCACCAGGAATGAGTTTTCATGCAAAAACTGTCTATTTCAACTAAATTGATCCATCCAAAACGAACTTTGTACTTTGCTATGAAGTTCCACCAGGAATGAGTTTTCATGCAAAAACTGTCTATTTCAACTAAATTGATCCATCCAAAACGAACTTTGTACTTTGCTATGAAGTTCCACCAGGAATGAGTTGTCATGCAAAAACTGTCTATTTCAACTAACTTTGTCCATCCAAAACGAACTTTGTACTTTGCTATGAAGTTCCACCAGGAATGAGTTTTTATGCAAAAACTGTCTATTTCAACTAACTTTGTCCATCCAAAACGAACTTTGTACTTTGCTATGAAGTTCCACCAGGAATGAGTTTTCATGCAAAAACTGTCTATTTCAACTAAATTGATCCATCCAAAACGAACTTTGTACTTTGCTATGAAGTTCCACCAGGAATGAGTTTTCATGCAAAAACTGTCTATTTCAACTAACTTTGTCCATCCAAAACGAACTTTGTACTTTGCTATGAAGTTCCACCAGGAATGAGTTTTCATGCAAAAACTGTCTATTTCAACTAACTTTGTCCATCCAAAACGAACTTTGTACTTTGCTATGAAGTTCCACCAGGAATGAGTTTTCATGCAAAAACTGTCTATTTCAACTAACTTTGTCCATCCAAAACGAACTTTGTACTTTGCTATGAAGTTCCACCAGGAATGAGTTTTCATGCAAAAACTGTCTATTTCAACTTAATTCGTCCATCCGATTCGAACTTTGTACTTTGCTATGAAGTTCCACCAGGAATGAGTTTTCATGCAAAAACTGGCTATTTCAACTAACTTTGTCCATCCAAAACGAACTTTGTACTTTGCTATGAAGTTCCACCAGGAATGAGTTTTCATGCAAAAACTGTCTATTTCAACTAACTTTGTCCATCCAAAACGAACTTTGTACTTTGCTATGAAGTTCCACCAGGAATGAGTTTTCATGCAAAAACTGTCTATTTCAACTTAATTCGTCCATCCGATTCGAACTTTGTACTTTGCTATGAAGTTCCACCAGGAATGAGTTTTCATGCAAAAACTGTCTATTTCAACTAACTTTGTCCATCCAAAACGAACTTTGTACTTTGCTATGAAGTTCCACCAGGAATGAGTTTTCATGCAAAAACTGTCTATTTCAACTAACTTTGTCCATCCAAAACGAACTTTGTACTTTGCTATGAAGTTCCACCAGGAATGAGTTTACATGCAAAAACTGGCTATTTCAACTAAATTGATCCATCCAAAACGAACTTTGTTCTTTGCTATGAAGTTCCACCAGGAATGAGTTTTCATGCAAAAACTGTCTATTTCAACTAACTTTGTCCATCCAAAACGAACTTTGTACTTTGCTATGAAGTTCCACCAGGAATGAGTTTTCATGCAAAAACTGTCTATTTCAACTTAATTCGTCCATCCAAAACGAACTTTGTACTTTGCTATGAAGTTCCACCAGGAATGAGTTTTCATGCAAAAACTGTCTATTTCAACTAACTTTGTCCATCCAAAACGAACTTTGTACTTTGCTATGAAGTTCCACCAGGAATGAGTTTTCATGCAAAAACTGGCTATTTCAACTAAATTGATCCATCCAAAACGAACTTTGTTCTTTGCTATGAAGTTCCACCAGGAATGAGTTTTCATGCAAAAACTGTCTATTTCAACTAACTTTGTCCATCCAAAACGAACTTTGTTCTTTGCTATGAAGTTCCACCAGGAATGAGTTTTCATGCAAAAACTGTCTATTTCAACTAACTTTGTCCATCCAAAACGAACTTTGTACTTTGCTATGAAGTTCCACCAGGAATGAGTTTTCATGCAAAAACTGGCTATTTCAACTAAATTGATCCATCCAAAACGAACTTTGTTCTTTGCTATGAAGTTCCACCAGGAATGAGTTTTCATGCAAAAACTGTCTATTTCAACTAACTTTGTCCATCCAAAACGAACTTTGTACTTTGCTATGAAGTTCCACCAGGAATGAGTTTTCATGCAAAAACTGGCTATTTCAACTAAATTGATCCATCCAAAACGAACTTTGTACTTTGCTATGAAGTTCCACCAGGAATGAGTTTTCATGCAAAAACTGTCTATTTCAACTAACTTTGTCCATCCAAAACGAACTTTGTACTTTGCTATGAAGTTCCACCAGGAATGAGTTTTCATGCAAAAACTGTCTATTTCATTTTAATTCGTCCATCCGATTCGAACTTTGTACTTTGCTATGAAGTTCCACCAGGAATGAGTTTTCATGCAAAAACTGTCTATTTCAACTAACTTTGTCCATCCAAAACGAACTTTGTACTTTGTTATGAAGTTCCACCAGGAATGAGTTTTCATGCAAAAACTGTCTATTTCAACTAACTTTGTCCATCCAAAACGAACTTTGTACTTTGCTATGAAGTTCCACCAGGAATGAGTTTTCATGCAAAAACTGTCTATTTCAACTAACTTTGTCCATCCAAAACGAACTTTGTACTTTGCTATGAAGTTCCACCAGGAATGAGTTTTCATGCAAAAACTGTCTATTTCAACTAAATTGATCCATCCAAAACGAACTTTGTACTTTGCTATGAAGTTCCACCAGGAATGAGTTTTCATGCAAAAACTGTCTATTTCAACTTAATTCGTCCATCCGATTCGAACTTTGTACTTTGCTATGAAGTTCCACCAGGAATGAGTTTTCATGCAAAAACTGTCTATTTCAACTAACTTTGTCCATCCAAAACGAACTTTGTACTTTGCTATGAAGTTCCACCAGGAATGAGTTTTCATGCAAAAACTGTCTATTTCAACTAACTTTGTCCATCCAAAACGAACTTTGTACTTTGCTATGAAGTTCCACCAGGAATGAGTTTTCATGCAAAAACTGTCTATTTCAACTTAATTCGTCCATCCGATTCGAACTTTGTACTTTGCTATGAAGTTCCACCAGGAATGAGTTTTCATGCAAAAACTGTCTATTTCAACTAACTTTGTCCATCCAAAACGAACTTTGTACTTTGCTATGAAGTTCCACCAGGAATGAGTTTTCATGCAAAAACTGTCTATTTCAACTAACTTTGTCCATCCAAAACGAACTTTGTACTTTGCTATGAAGTTCCACCAGAAGTGTGTTTTCATACAAAAACTGTTAATTACAACTAAATTGATCCATCCAAAACGAACTTTGTACTTTGCTATGAAGTTCCACCAGGAATGAGTTTTCATGCAAAAACTGTCTATTTCAACTTAATTCGTCCATCCGATTCGAACTTTGTACTTTGCTATGAAGTTCCACCAGGAATGAGTTTTCATGCAAAAACTGTCTATTTCAACTAACTTTGTCCATCCAAAACGAACTTTGTACTTTGCTATGAAGTTCCACCAGGAATGAGTTTTCATGCAAAAACTGTCTATTTCAACTAACTTTGTCCATCCAAAACGAACTTTGTACTTTGCTATGAAGTTCCACCAGGAATGAGTTTTCATGCAAAAACTGTCTATTTCAACTAACTTTGTCCATCCAAAACGAACTTTGTACTTTGCTATGAAGTTCCACCAGGAATGATTTTTCATGCAAAAACTGTCTATTTCAACTAAATTGATCCATCCAAAACGAACTTTGTACTTTGCTATGAAGTTCCACCAGGAATGAGTTTTCATGCAAAAACTGTCTATTTCAACTTAATTCGTCCATCCGATTCGAACTTTGTACTTTGCTATGAAGTTCCACCAGGAATGAGTTTTCATATAAAAACTGTCTATTTCAACTAACTTTGTCCATCCAAAACGAACTTTGTACTTTGCTATGAAGTTCCACCAGGAATGAGTTTTCATGCAAAAACTGTCTATTTCAACTAACTTTGTCCATCCAAAACGAACTTTGTACTTTGCTATGAAGTTCCACCAGGAATGAGTTTTCATGCAAAAACTGTCTATTTCAACTAACTTTGTCCATCCAAAACGAACTTTGTACTTTGCTATGAAGTTCCACCAGGAATGAGTTTTCATGCAAAAACTGTCTATTTCAACTAAATTCGTCCATCCAAAACGAACTTTGTACTTTGCTATGAAGTTCCACCAGGAATGAGTTTTCATGCAAAAACTGTCTATTTCAACTTAATTCGTCCATCCGATTCGAACTTTGTACTTTGCTATGAAGTTCCACCAGGAATGAGTTTTCATACAAAAACTGTCTATTTCAACTAACTTTGTCCATCCAAAACGAACTTTGTACTTTGCTATGAAGTTCCACCAGGAATGAGTTTTCATGCAAAAACTGTCTATTTCAACTAACTTTGTCCATCCAAAACGAACTTTGTACTTTGCGATGAAGTTCCACCAGGAATGAGTTTTCATGCAAAAACTGTCTATTTCAACTAAATTGATCCATCCAAAACGAACTTTGTTCTTTGCTATGAAGTTCCACCAGGAATGAGTTTTCATGCAAAAACTGCCTATTTCAACTAACTTTGTCCATCCAAAACGAACTTTGTACTTTGCTATGAAGTTCCACCAGGAATGAGTTTTCATGCAAAAACTGTCTATTTCAACTAACTTTGTCCATCCAAAACGAACTTTGTACTTTGCTATGAAGTTCCACCAGGAATGAGTTTTCATGCAAAAACTGTCTATTTCAACTAACTTTGTCCATCCAAAACGAACTTTGTACTTTGCTATGAAGTTCCACCAGGAATGAGTTTTTATGCAAAAACTGTCTATTTCAACTAACTTTGTCCATCCAAAACGAACTTTGTACTTTGCTATGAAGTTCCACCAGGAATGAGTTTTCATGCAAAAACTGTCTATTTCAACTAACTTTGTCCATCCAAAACGAACTTTGTACTTTGCTATGAAGTTCCACCAGGAATGAGTTTTCATGCAAAAACTGTCTATTTCAACTAAATTGATCCATCCAAAACGAACTTTGTACTTTGCTATGAAGTTCCACCAGGAATGAGTTTTCATGCAAAAACTGTCTATTTCAACTAACTTTGTCCATCCAAAACGAACTTTGTACTTTGCTATGAAGTTCCACCAGGAATGAGTTTTCATGCAAAAACTGTCTATTTCAACTTAATTCGTCCATCCAAAACGAACTTTGTACTTTGCTATGAAGTTCCACCAGGAATGAGTTTTCATGCAAAAACTGTCTATTTCAACTGAATTGATCCATCCAAAACGAACTTTGTACTTTGCTATGAAGTTCCACCAGGAATGAGTTGTCATGAAAAAACTGTCTATTTCAACTAACTTTGTCCATCCAAAACGAACTTTGTACTTTGCTATGAAGTTCCACCAGGAATGAGTTTTCATGCAAAAACTGTCTATTTCAACTAACTTTGTCCATCTAAAACGAACTTTGTACTTTGCTATGAAGTTCCACCAGGAATGAGTTTTCATGCAAAAACTGTCGTTTTCAACTAAATTGATCCATCCAAAACGAACTTTGTACTTTGCTATGAAGTTCCACCAGGAATGAGTTTTCATGCAAAAACTGTCTATTTCAACTAAATTGATCCATCCAAAACGAACTTTGTACTTTGCTATGAAGTTCCACCAGGAATGAGTTTTCATGCAAAAACTGTCTATTTCAACTAACTTTGTCCATCCAAAACGAACTTTGTACTTTGCTATGAAGTTCCACCAGGAATGAGTTTTCATGCAAAAACTGTCTATTTCAACTAACTTTGTCCATCTAAAACGAACTTTGTACTTTGCTATGAAGTTCCACCAGGAATGAGTTTTCATGCAAAAACTGTCGTTTTCAACTAAATTGATCCATCCAAAACGAACTTTGTACTTTGCTATGAAGTTCCACCAGGAATGAGTTGTCATGAAAAAACTGTTTATTTCAACTAACTATGTCCATCCAAAACGAACTTTGTACTTTGCTATGAAGTTCCACCAGGAATGAGTTTTCATGCAAAAACTGTCTATTTCAACTAAATTGATCCATCCAAAACGAACTTTGTACTTTGCTATGAAGTTCCACCAGGAATGAGTTTTCATGCAAAAACTGTCTATTTCAACTAATTTTGTCCATCCAAAACGAACTTTGTACTTTGCTATGAAGTTCCACCAGGAATGAGTTTTCATGCAAAAACTGTCTATTTCAACTAACTTTGTCCATCCAAAACGAACTTTGTACTTTGCTATGAAGTTCCACCAGGAATGAGTTTTCATGCAAAAACTGTCTATTTCAACTAACTTTGTCCATCCAAAACGAACTTTGTACTTTGCTATGAAGTTCCACCAGGAATGAGTTTTCATGCAAAAACTGTCGTTTTCAACTAACTTTGTCCATCCAAAACGAACTTTGTACTTTGCTATGAAGTTCCACCAGGAATGAGTTTTCATGCAAAAACTGTCTATTTCAACTAACTTTGTCCATCCAAAACGAACTTTGTACTTTGCTATGAAGTTCCACCAGGAATGAGTTTTCATGCAAAAACTGTCTATTTCAACTAACTTTGTCCATCCAAAACGAACTTTGTACTTTGCTATGAAGTTCCACCAGGAATGAGTTTTCATGCAAAAACTGTCTATTTCAACTAAATTGATCCATCCAAAACGAACTTTGTACTTTGCTATGAAGTTCCACCAGGAATGAGTTTTCATGCAAAAACTGTCTATTTCAACTAAATTGATCCATCCAAAACGAACTTTGTACTTTGCTATGAAGTTCCACCAGGAATGAGTTTTCATGCAAAAACTGTCTATTTCAACTAACTTTGTCCATCCAAAACGAACTTTGTACTTTGCTATGAAGTTCCACCAGGAATGAGTTTTCATGCAAAAACTGTCTATTTCAACTTAATTCGTCCATCCGATTCGAACTTTGTACTTTGCTATGAAGTTCCACCAGGAATGAGTTTTCATGCAAAAAGTGTCTATTTCAACTTAATTCGTCCATCCGATTCGAACTTTGTACTTTGCTATGAAGTTCCACCAGGAATGAGTTTTCATATAAAAACTGTCTATTTCAACTAACTTTGTCCATCCAAAACGAACTTTGTACTTTGCTATGAAGTTCCACCAGGAATGAGTTTTCATGCAAAAACTGTCTATTTCAACTTAATTCGTCCATCCGATTCGAACTTTGTACTTTGCTATGAAGTTCCACCAGGAATGAGTTTTCATGCAAAAACTGTCTATTTCAACTAACTTTGTCCATCCAAAACGAACTTTGTACTTTGCTATGAAGTTCCACCAGGAATGAGTTTTCATGCAAAAACTGTCTATTTCAACTAACTTTGTCCATCCAAAACGAACTTTGTACTTTGCTATGAAGTTCCACCAGGAATGAGTTTTCATGCAAAAACTGTCGTTTTCAACTAACTTTGTCCATCCAAAACGAACTTTGTACTTTGCTATGAAGTTCCACCAGGAATGAGTTTTCATGCAAAAACTGTCTATTTCAACTAACTTTGTCCATCCAAAACGAACTTTGTACTTTGCTATGAAGTTCCACCAGGAATGAGTTTTCATGCAAAAACTGTCTATTTCAACTAACTTTGTCCATCCAAAACGAACTTTGTACTTTGCTATGAAGTTCCACCAGGAATGAGTTTTCATGCAAAAACTGTCGTTTTCAACTAACTTTGTCCATCCAAAACGAACTTTGTACTTTGCTATGAAGTTCCACCAGGAATGAGTTTTCATGCAAAAACTGTCTATTTCAACTAACTTTGTCCATCCAAAACGAACTTTGTACTTTGCTATGAAGTTCCACCAGGAATGAGTTTTCATGCAAAAACTGTCTATTTCAACTAACTTTGTCCATCCAAAACGAACTTTGTACTTTGCTATGAAGTTCCACCAGGAATGAGTTTTCATGCAAAAACTGTCTATTTCAACTAAATTGATCCATCCAAAACGAACTTTGTACTTTGCTATGAAGTTCCACCAGGAATGAGTTTTCATGCAAAAACTGTCTATTTCAACTTAATTCGTCCATCCGATTCGAACTTTGTACTTTGCTATGAAGTTCCACCAGGAATGAGTTTTCATACAAAAACTGTCTATTTCAACTAACTTTGTCCATCCAAAACGAACTTTGTACTTTGCTATGAAGTTCCACCAGGAATGAGTTTTCATGCAAAAACTGTCTATTTCAACTTAATTCGTCCATCCGATTCGAACTTTGTACTTTGCTATGAAGTTCCACCAGGAATGAGTTTTCATGCAAAAACTGTCTATTTCAACTAACTTTGTCCATCCAAAACGAACTTTGTACTTTGCTATGAAGTTCCACCAGGAATGAGTTTTCATGCAAAAACTGTCTATTTCAACTAAATTGATCCATCCAAAACGAACTTTGTACTTTGCTATGAAGTTCCACCAGGAATGAGTTTTCATGCAAAAACTGTCTATTTCAACTAACTTTGTCCATCCAAAACGAACTTTGTACTTTGCTATGAAGTTCCACCAGGAATGAGTTTTTATGCAAAAACTGTCTATTTCATTTTAATTCGTCCATCCGATTCGAACTTTGTACTTTGCTATGAAGTTCCACCAGGAATGAGTTTTCATGCAAAAACTGGCTATTTCAACTTAATTCGTCCATCCGATTCGAACTTTGTACTTTGCTATGAAGTTCCACCAGGAATGAGTTTTCATGCAAAAACTGTCTATTTCAACTTAATTCGTCCATCCGATTCGAACTTTGTACTTTGCTATGAAGTTCCACCAGGAATGAGTTTTCATGCAAAAACTGGCTATTTCATTTTAATTCGTCCATCCGATTCGAACTTTGTACTTTGCTATGAAGTTCCACCAGGAATGAGTTTTCATGCAAAAACTGTCTATTTCAACTAAATTGATCCATCCAAAACGAGCTTTGTTCTTTGCTATGAAGTTCCACCAGGAATGAGTTTTCATGCAAAAACTGTCTATTTCAACTTAATTCGTCCATCCGATTCGAACTTTGTACTTTGCTATGAAGTTCCACCAGGAATGAGTTTTCATGCAAAAACTGGCTATTTCAACTAAATTGATCCATCCAAAACGAACTTTGTACTTTGCTATGAAGTTCCACCAGGAATGAGTTTTCATGCAAAAACTGTCTATTTCAACTAACTTTGTCCATCCAAAACGAACTTTGTACTTTGCTATGAAGTTCCACAAGGAATGAGTTTTCATGCAAAAACTGTCTATTTCATTTTAATTCGTCCATCCGATTCGAACTTTGTACTTTGCTATGAAGTTCCACCAGGAATGAGTTTTCATGCAAAAACTGTCTATTTCAACTAAATTGATCCATCCAAAACGAGCTTTGTTCTTTGCTATGAAGTTCCACCAGGAATGAGTTTTCATGCAAAAACTGTCTATTTCAACTTAATTCGTCCAGCCGATTCGAACTTTGTACTTTGCTATGAAGTTCCACCAGGAATGAGTTTTCATGCAAAAACTGGCTATTTCAACTAAATTGATCCATCCAAAACGAACTTTGTACTTTGCTATGAAGTTCCACCAGGAATGAGTTTTCATGCAAAAACTGTCTATTTCAACTAACTTTGTCCATCCAAAACGAACTTTGTACTTTGCTATGAAGTTCCACAAGGAATGAGTTTTCATGCAAAAACTGTCTATTTCATTTTAATTCGTCCATCCGATTCGAACTTTGTACTTTGCTATGAAGTTCCACCAGGAATGAGTTTTCATGCAAAAACTGGCTATTTCAACTAAATTGATCCATCCAAAACGAGCTTTGTTCTTTGCTATGAAGTTCCACCAGGAATGAGTTTTCATGCAAAAACTGTCTATTTCAACTTAATTCGTCCATCCGATTCGAACTTTGTACTTTGCTATGAAGTTCCACCAGGAATGAGTTTTCATGCAAAAAACTGTCTATTTCAACTAACTTTGTCCATCCGATACGAACTTTGTACTTTGCTATGAAGTTCCACCAGGAATGAGTTTTCATGCAAAAACTGTCTATTTCAACTTAATTCGTCCATCCGATTCGAACTTTGTACTTTGCTATGAAGTTCCACCAGGAATGAGTTTTCATGCAAAAACTGGCTATTTCAACTAACTTTGTCCATCCAAAACGAACTTTGTACTTTGCTATGAAGTTCCACCAGGAATGAGTTTTCATGCAAAAACTGTCTATTTCAACTAAATTGATCCATCCAAAACGAACTTTGTACTTTGCTATGAAGTTCCACCAGGAATGAGTTTTCATGCAAAAACTGTCTATTTCAACTAACTTTGTCCATCCAAAACGAACTTTGTACTTTGCTATGAAGTTCCACCAGGAATGAGTTTTCATGCAAAAACTGTCTATTTCAACTAAATTGATCCATCCAAAACGAACTTTGTACTTTGCTATGAAGTTCCACCAGGAATGAGTTTTCATGCAAAAACTGTCTATTTCAACTAACTTTGTCCATCCAAAACGAACTTTGTACTTTGCTATGAAGTTCCACCAGGAATGAGTTTTCATGCAAAAACTGTCTATTTCAACTAAATTGATCCATCCAAAACGAACTTTGTACTTTGCTATGAAGTTCCACCAGGAATGAGTTTTCATGCAAAAACTGTCTATTTCAACTTAATTCGTCCATCCAAAACGAACTTTGTACTTTGCTATGAAGTTCCACCAGGAATGAGTTTTCATGCAAAAACTGTCTATTTCAACTAAATTGATCCATCCAAAACGAACTTTGTACTTTGCTATGAAGTTCCACCAGGAATGAGTTTTCATGCAAAAACTGTCTATTTCAACTTAATTCGTCCATCCAAAACGAACTTTGTACTTTGCTATGAAGTTCCACCAGGAATGAGTTTTCATACAAAAACTGTCTATTTCAACTAACTTTGTCCATCCAAAACGAACTTTGTACTTTGCTATGAAGTTCCACCAGAAATGAGTTTTCATGCAAAAACTGTCTATTTCAACTAAATTGATCCATCCAAAACGAACTTTGTACTTTGCTATGAAGTTCCACCAGGAATGAGTTTTCATGCAAAAACTGTCTATTTCAACTTAATTCGTCCATCCAAAACGAACTTTGTACTTTGCTATGAAGTTCCACCAGGAATGAGTTTTCATGCAAAAACTGTCTATTTCAACTAAATTGATCCATCCAAAACGAACTTTGTACTTTGCTATGAAGTTCCACCAGGAATGAGTTTTCATGCAAAAACTGTCTATTTCAACTAAATTGATCCATCCAAAACGAACTTTGTACTTTGCTATGAAGTTCCACCAGGAATGAGTTTTCATGCAAAAACTGTCTATTTCAACTTAATTCGTCCATCCGATTCGAACTTTGTACTTTGCTATGAAGTTCCACCAGGAATGAGTTTTCATGCAAAAACTGTCTATTTCAACTAACTTTGTCCATCCAAAACGAACTTTGTACTTTGCTATGAAGTTCCACCAGGAATGAGTTTTCATGCAAAAACTGTCTATTTCAACTTAATTCGTCCATCCGATTCGAACTTTGTACTTTGCTATGAAGTTCCACCAGGAATGAGTTTTCATCCAAAAACTGGCTATTTCAACTAAATTGATCCATCCAAAACGAACTTTGTTCTTTGCTATAAAGTTCCACCAGGAATGAGTTTTCATGCAAAAACTGTCTATTTCAACTTAATTCGTCCATCCGATTCGAACTTTGTACTTTGCTATGAAGTTCCACCAGGAATGAGTTTTCATGCAAAAACTGTCTATTTCAACTAACTTTGTCCATCCAAAACGAACTTTGTACTTTGCTATGAAGTTCCACCAGGAATGAGTTTTTATGCAAAAACTGTCTATTTCAACTAACTTTGTCCATCCAAAACGAACTTTGTACTTTGCTATGAAGTTCCACCAGGAATGAGTTTTCATGCAAAAACTGTCTATTTCAACTTAATTCGTCCATCCGATTCGAACTTTGTACTTTGCTATGAAGTTCCACCAGGAATGAGTTTTCATGCAAAAACTGTCTATTTCAACTAACTTTGTCCATCCAAAACGAACTTTGTACTTTGCTATGAAGTTCCACCAGGAATGAGTTTTCATGCAAAAACTGTCTATTTCAACTTAATTCGTCCATCCAAAACGAACTTTGTACTTTGCTATGAAGTTCCACCAGGAATGAGTTTTCATGCAAAAACTGTCTATTTCAACTAACTTTGTCCATCCAAAACGAACTTTGTACTTTGCTATGAAGTTCCACCAGGAATGAGTTTTCATGCAAAAACTGTCTATTTCAACTAACTTTGTCCATCCAAAACGAACTTTGTACTTTGCTATGAAGTTCCACCAGGAATGAGTTTTCATGCAAAAACTGTCGTTTTCAACTAACTTTGTCCATCCAAAACGAACTTTGTACTTTGCTATGAAGTTCCACCAGGAATGAGTTTTCATGCAAAAACTGTCTATTTCAACTTAATTCGTCCATCCGATTCGAACTTTGTACTTTGCTATGAAGTTCCACCAGGAATGAGTTTTCATGCAAAAACTGTCTATTTCAACTAACTTTGTCCATCCTAAACGAACTTTGTACTTTGCTATGAAGTTCCACCAGGAATGAGTTTTCATGCAAAAACTGTCTATTTCAACTTAATTCGTCCATCCGATACGAACTTTGTACTTTGCTATGAAGTTCCACCAGGAATGAGTTTTCATGCAAAAACTGTCTATTTCAACTTAATTCGTCCATCCAAAACGAACTTTGTACTTTGCTATGAAGTTCCACCAGGAATGAGTTTTCATGCAAAAACTGTCTATTTCAACTAAATTGATCCATCCAAAACGAACTTTGTACTTTGCTATGAAGTTCCACCAGGAATGAGTTTTCATGCAAAAACTGTCTATTTCAACTAACTTTGTCCATCCAAAACGAACTTTGTACTTTGCTATGAAGTTCCACCAGGAATGAGTTTTTATGCAAAAACTGTCTATTTCAACTAACTTTGTCCATCCAAAACGAACTTTGTACTTTGCTATGAAGTTCCACCAGGAATGAGTTTTCATGCAAAAACTGTCTATTTCAACTAACTTTGTCCATCCAAAACGAACTTTGTACTTTGCTATGAAGTTCCACCAGGAATGAGTTTTTATGCAAAAACTGGCTATTTCAACTAACTTTGTCCATCCAAAACGAACTTTGTACTTTGCTATGAAGTTCCACCAGGAATGAGTTTTCATGCAAAAACTGTCTATTTCAACTTAATTCGTCCATCCGATTCGAACTTTGTACTTTGCTATGAAGTTCCACCAGGAATGAGTTTTCATGCAAAAACTGTCTATTTCAACTAAATTGATCCATCCAAAACGAACTTTGTTCTTTGCTATAAAGTTCCACCAGGAATGAGTTTTCATGCAAAAACTGTCTATTTCAACTTAATTCGTCCTTCCGATTCGAACTTTGTACTTTGCTATGAAGTTCCACCAGGAATGAGTTTTCATGCAAAAACTGGCTATTTCAACTAAATTGATCCATCCAAAACGAACTTTGTTCTTTGCTATAAAGTTCCACCAGGAATGAGTTTTCATGCAAAAACTGTCTATTTCAACTTAATTCGTCCATCCGATTCGAACTTTGTACTTTGCTATGAAGTTCCACCAGGAATGAGTTTTCATGCAAAAACTGGCTATTTCAACTAACTTTGTCCATCCAAAACGAACTTTGTACTTTGCTATGAAGTTCCACCAGGAATGAGTTTTCATGCAAAAACTGGCTATTTCAACTAAATTGATCCATCCAAAACGAACTTTGTTCTTTGCTATAAAGTTCCACCAGGAATGAGTTTTCATGCAAAAACTGTCTATTTCAACTTAATTCGTCCATCCGATTCGAACTTTGTACTTTGCTATGAAGTTCCACCAGGAATGAGTTTTCATGCAAAAACTGTCTATTTCAACTAACTTTGTCCATCCAAAACGAACTTTGTACTTTGCTATGAAGTTCCACCAGGAATGAGTTTTTATGCAAAAACTGTCTATTTCAACTAACTTTGTCCATCCAAAACGAACTTTGTACTTTGCTATGAAGTTCCACCAGGAATGAGTTTTCATGCAAAAACTGTCTATTTCAACTTAATTCGTCCATCCGATTCGAACTTTGTACTTTGCTATGAAGTTCCACCAGGAATGAGTTTTCATGCAAAAACTGGCTATTTCAACTAAATTGATCCATCCAAAACGAACTTTGTTCTTTGCTATAAAGTTCCACCAGGAATGAGTTTTCATGCAAAAACTGTCTATTTCAACTTAATTCGTCCATCCGATTCGAACTTTGTACTTTGCTATGAAGTTCCACCAGGAATGAGTTTTCATGCAAAAACTGGCTATTTCAACTAAATTGATCCATCCAAAACGAACTTTGTTCTTTGCTATAAAGTTCCACCAGGAATGAGTTTTCATGCAAAAACTGTCTATTTCAACTTAATTCGTCCATCCGATTCGAACTTTGTACTTTGCTATGAAGTTCCACCAGGAATGAGTTTTCATGCAAAAACTGGCTATTTCAACTAACTTTGTCCATCCAAAACGAACTTTGTACTTTGCTATGAAGTTCCACCAGGAATGAGTTTTCATGCAAAAACTGTCTATTTCAACTTAATTCGTCCATCCGATTCGAACTTTGTACTTTGCTATGAAGTTCCACCAGGAATGAGTTTTCATGCAAAAACTGGCTATTTCAACTAAATTGATCCATCCAAAACGAACTTTGTTCTTTGCTATAAAGTTCCACCAGGAATGAGTTTTCATGCAAAAACTGTCTATTTCAACTTAATTCGTCCATCCGATTCGAACTTTGTACTTTGCTATGAAGTTCCACCAGGAATGAGTTTTCATGCAAAAACTGTCTATTTCAACTAACTTTGTCCATCCAAAACGAACTTTGTACTTTGCTATGAAGTTCCACCAGGAATGAGTTTTTATGCAAAAACTGTCTATTTCAACTAACTTTGTCCATCCAAAACGAACTTTGTACTTTGCTATGAAGTTCCACCAGGAATGAGTTTTTATGCAAAAACTGTCTATTTCAACTAACTTTGTCCATCCAAAACGAACTTTGTACTTTGCTATGAAGTTCCACCAGGAATGAGTTTTCATGCAAAAACTGTCTATTTCAACTAACTTTGTCCATCCAAAACGAACTTTGTACTTTGCTATGAAGTTCCACCAGGAATGAGTTTTCATGCAAAAACTGTCTATTTCAACTAAATTGATCCATCCAAAACGAACTTTGTTCTTTGCTATAAAGTTCCACCAGGAATGAGTTTTCATGCAAAAACTGTCTATTTCAACTTAATTCGTCCATCCGATTCGAACTTTGTACTTTGCTATGAAGTTCCACCAGGAATGAGTTTTCATGCAAAAACTGTCTATTTCAACTAACTTTGTCCATCCAAAACGAACTTTGTACTTTGCTATGAAGTTCCACCAGGAATGAGTATTCATGCAAAAACTGTCTATTTCAACTTAATTCGTCCATCCGATTCGAACTTTGTACTTTGCTATGAAGTTCCACCAGGAATGAGTTTTCATGCAAAAACTGTCTATTTCAACTAAATTGATCCATCCAAAACGAACTTTGTTCTTTGCTATAAAGTTCCACCAGGAATGAGTTTTCATGCAAAAACTGTCTATTTCAACTTAATTCGTCCATCCGATTCGAACTTTGTACTTTGCTATGAAGTTCCACCAGGAATGAGTTTTCATGCAAAAACTGGCTTTTTCAACTAAATTGATCCATCCAAAACGAACTTTGTACTTTGCTATAAAGTTCCACCAGGAATGAGTTTTCATGCAAAAACTGTCTATTTCAACTTAATTCGTCCATCCGATTCGAACTTTGTACTTTGCTATGAAGTTCCACCAGGAATGAGTTTTTATGCAAAAACTGTCTATTTCAACTAACTTTGTCCATCCAAAACGAACTTTGTACTTTGCTATGAAGTTCCACCAGGAATGAGTTTTCATGCAAAAACTGTCTATTTCAACTTAATTCGTCCATCCGATTCGAACTTTGTACTTTGCTATGAAGTTCCACCAGGAATGAGTTTTCATGCAAAAACTGGCTATTTCAACTAAATTGATCCATCCAAAACGAACTTTGTTCTTTGCTATAAAGTTCCACCAGGAATGAGTTTTCATGCAAAAACTGTCTATTTCAACTTAATTCGTCCATCCGATTCGAACTTTGTACTTTGCTATGAAGTTCCACCAGGAATGAGTTTTCATGCAAAAACTGTCTATTTCAACTAACTTTGTCCATCCAAAACGAACTTTGTACTTTGCTATGAAGTTCCACCAGGAATGAGTTTTTATGCAAAAACTGTCTATTTCAACTAACTTTGTCCATCCAAAACGAACTTTGTACTTTGCTATGAAGTTCCACCAGGAATGAGTTTTCATGCAAAAACTGGCTATTTCAACTAACTTTGTCCATCCAAAACGAACTTTGTACTTTGCTATGAAGTTCCACCAGGAATGAGTTTTCATGCAAAAACTGTCTATTTCAACTTAATTCGTCCATCCGATTCGAACTTTGTACTTTGCTATGAAGTTCCACCAGGAATGAGTTTTCATGCAAAAACTGGCTATTTCAACTAAATTGATCCATCCAAAACGAACTTTGTTCTTTGCTATAAAGTTCCACCAGGAATGAGTTTTCATGCAAAAACTGTCTATTTCAACTTAATTCGTCCATCCGATTCGAACTTTGTACTTTGCTATGAAGTTCCACCAGGAATGAGTTTTCATGCAAAAACTGTCTATTTCAACTAACTTTGTCCATCCAAAACGAACTTTGTACTTTGCTATGAAGTTCCACCAGGAATGAGTTTTTATGCAAAAACTGTCTATTTCAACTAACTTTGTCCATCCAAAACGAACTTTGTACTTTGCTATGAAGTTCCACCAGGAATGAGTTTTCATGCAAAAACTGTCTATTTCAACTAACTTTGTCCATCCAAAACGAACTTTGTACTTTGCTATGAAGTTCCACCAGGAATGAGTTTTCATGCAAAAACTGTCTATTTCAACTTAATTCGTCCATCCGAAACGAACTTTGTACTTTGCTATGAAGTTCCACCAGGAATGAGTTTTCATGCAAAAACTGTCTATTTCAACTAAATTGATCCATCCAAAACGAACTTTGTACTTTGCTATGAAGTTCCACCAGGAATGAGTTTTCATGCAAAAATTATCTATTTCAACTAACTTTGTCCATCCAAAACGAACTTTGTACTTTGCTATGAAGTTCCACCAGGAATGAGTTTTCATGCAAAAACTGTCTATTTCAACTAAATTGATCCATCCAAAACGAACTTTGTACTTTGCTATGAAGTTCCACCAGGAATGAGTTTTTATGCAAAAACTGTCTATTTCAACTAACTTTGTCCATCCAAAACGAACTTTGTACTTTGCTATGAAGTTCCACCAGGAATGAGTTTTCATGCAAAAACTGTCTATTTCAACTTAATTCGTCCATCCGATTCGAACTTTGTACTTTGCTATGAAGTTCCACCAGGAATGAGTTTTCATGCAAAAACTGGCTATTTCAACTAAATTGATCCATCCAAAACGAACTTTGTTCTTTGCTATAAAGTTCCACCAGGAATGAGTTTTCATGCAAAAACTGTCTATTTCAACTTAATTCGTCCATCCGATTCGAACTTTGTACTTTGCTATGAAGTTCCACCAGGAATGAGTTTTCATGCAAAAACTGTCTATTTCAACTAACTTTGTCCATCCAAAACGAACTTTGTACTTTGCTATGAAGTTCCACCAGGAATGAGTTTTTATGCAAAAACTGTCTATTTCAACTAACTTTGTCCATCCAAAACGAACTTTGTACTTTGCTATGAAGTTCCACCAGGAATGAGTTTTCATGCAAAAACTGTCTATTTCAACTAACTTTGTCCATCCAAAACGAACTTTGTACTTTGCTATGAAGTTCCACCAGGAATGAGTTTTCATGCAAAAACTGTCTATTTCAACTTAATTCGTCCATCCAAAACGAACTTTGTACTTTGCTATGAACTTCCACCAGGAATGAGTTTTCATGCAAAAACTGTCTATTTCAACTAAATTGATCCATCCAAAACGAACTTTGTACTTTGCTATGAAGTTCCACCAGGAATGAGTTTTCATGCAAAAACTGTCTATTTCAACTTAATTCGTCCATCCGATTCGAACTTTGTACTTTGCTATGAAGTTCCACCAGGAATGAGTTTTCATGCAAAAACTGGCTATTTCAACTAAATTGATCCATCCAAAACGAACTTTGTTCTTTGCTATGAAGTTCCACCAGGAATGAGTTTTCATGCAAAAACTGTCTATTTCAACTTAATTCGTCCATCCGATTCGAACTTTGTACTTTGCTATGAAGTTCCACCAGGAATGAGTTTTCATGCAAAAACTGTCTATTTCAACTAAATTGATCCATCCAAAACGAACTTTGTACTTTGCTATGAAGTTCCACCAGGAATGAGTTTTCATGCAAAAACTGTCTATTTCAACTAACTTTGTCCATCCAAAACGAACTTTGTACTTTGCTATGAAGTTCCACCAGGAATGAGTTTTCATGCAAAAACTGTCTATTTCAACTAACTTTGTCCATCCAAAACGAACTTTGTACTTTGCTATGAAGTTCCACCAGGAATGAGTTTTCATGCAAAAACTGTCTATTTCAACTAACTTTGTCCATCCAAAACGAACTTTGTACTTTGCTATGAAGTTCCACCAGGAATGAGTTTTCATGCAAAAACTGTCTATTTCAACTAACTTTGTCCATCCAAAACGAACTTTGTACTTTGCTATGAAGTTCCACCAGGAATGAGTTTTCATGCAAAAACTGTCTATTTCAACTAACTTTGTCCATCCAAAACGAACTTTGTACTTTGCTATGAAGTTCCACCAGGAATGAGTTTTCATGCAAAAACTGTCTATTTCAACTAAATTGATCCATCCAAAACGAACTTTGTACTTTGCTATGAAGTTCCACCCGGAATGAGTTTTCATGCAAAAACTGTCTATTTCAACTTAATTCGTCCATCCGATTCGAACTTTGTACTTTGCTATGAAGTTCCACCAGGAATGAGTTTTCATACAAAAACTGTCTATTTCAACTAACTTTGTCCATCCAAAACGAACTTTGTACTTTGCTATGAAGTTCCACCAGGAATGAGTTTTCATGCAAAAACTGTCTATTTCAACTAACTTTGTCCATCCAAAACGAACTTTGTACTTTGCTATGAAGTTCCACCAGGAATGAGTTTTCATGCAAAAACTGTCTATTTCAACTAACTTTGTCCATCCAAAACGAACTTTGTACTTTGCTATGAAGTTCCACCAGGAATGAGTTTTCATGCAAAAACTGTCTATTTCAACTAAATTGATCCATCCAAAACGAACTTTGTACTTTGCTATGAAGTTCCACCAGGAATGAGTTTTCATGCAAAAACTGTCTATTTCAACTAAATTGATCCATCCAAAACGAACTTTGTACTTTGCTATGAAGTTCCACCAGGAATGAGTTTTTATGCAAAAACTGTCTATCTCAACTAACTTTGTCTATCCAAAACGAACTTTGTACTTTGCTATGAAGTTCCACAAGGAATGAGTTTTCATGCAAAAACTGTCTATTTCATTTTAATTCGTCCATCCGATTCGAACTTTGTACTTTGCTATGAAGTTCCACCAGGAATGAGTTTTCATGCAGAAACTGGCTATTTCAACTAAATTGATCCATCCAAAACGAGCTTTGTTCTTTGCTATGAAGTTCCACCAGGAATGAGTTTTCATGCAAAAACTGTCTATTTCAACTTAATTCGTCCATCCAAAACGAACTTTGTACTTTGCTATGAAGTTCCACCAGGAATGAGTTTTCATGCAAAAACTGTCTATTTCAACTAACTTTGTCCATCCAAAACGAACTTTGTACTTTGCTATGAAGTTCCACCAGGAATGAGTTTTCATGCAAAAACTGTCTATTTCAACTTAATTCGTCCATCCGATTCGAACTTTGTACTTTGCTATGAAGTTCCACCAGGAATGAGTTTTCATGCAAAAACTGGCTATTTCAACTAACTTTGTCCATCCAAAACGAACTTTGTACTTTGCTATGAAGTTCCACCAGGAATGAGTTTTCATGCAAAAACTGTCTATTTCAACTAAATTGATCCATCCAAAACGAACTTTGTACTTTGCTATGAAGTTCCACCAGGAATGAGTTTTCATGCAAAAACTGTCTATTTCAACTAACTTTGTCCATCCAAAACGAACTTTGTACTTTGCTATGAAGTTCCACCAGGAATGAGTTTTCATGCAAAAACTGTCTATTTCAACTAACTTTGTCCATCCAAAACGAACTTTGTACTTTGCTATGAAGTTCCACCAGGAATGAGTTTTCATGCAAAAACTGTCTATTTCAACTAAATTGATCCATCCAAAACGAACTTTGTACTTTGCTATGAAGTTCCACCAGGAATGAGTTTTCATGCAAAAACTGTCTATTTCAACTTAATTCGTCCATCCGATTCGAACTTTGTACTTTGCTATGAAGTTCCACCAGGAATGAGTTTTCATACAAAAACTGTCTATTTCAACTAACTTTGTCCATCCAAAACGAACTTTGTACTTTGCTATGAAGTTCCACCAGGAATGAGTTTTCATGCAAAAACTGTCTATTTCAACTTAATTCGTCCATCCGATTCGAACTTTGTACTTTGCTATGAAGTTCCACCAGGAATGAGTTTTCATGCAAAAACTGTCTATTTCAACTAACTTTGTCCATCCAAAACGAACTTTGTACTTTGCTATGAAGTTCCACCAGGAATGAGTTTTCATGCAAAAACTGTCTATTTCAACTAACTTTGTCCATCCAAAACGAACTTTGTACTTTGCTATGAAGTTCCACCAGGAATGAATTTTCATGCAAAAACTGTCTATTTCAACTTAATTCGTCCATCCGATTCGAACTTTGTACTTTGCTATGAAGTTCCACCAGGAATGAGTTTTCATACAAAAACTGTCTATTTCAACTAACTTTGTCCATCCAAAACGAACTTTGTACTTTGCTATGAAGTTCCACCAGAAGTGTGTTTTCATGCAAAAACTGTCTATTTCAACTAAATTGATCCATCCAAAACGAACTTTGTACTTTGCTATGAAGTTCCACCAGGAATGAGTTTTCATGCAAAAACTGTCTATTTCAACTTAATTCGTCCATCCGATTCGAACTTTGTACTTTGCTATGAAGTTCCACCAGGAATGAGTTTTCATACAAAAACTGTCTATTTCAACTAACTTTGTCCATCCAAAACGAACTTTGTACTTTGCTATGAAGTTCCACCAGGAATGAGTTTTCATGCAAAAACTGTCTATTTCAACTAACTTTGTCCATCCAAAACGAACTTTGTACTTTGCTATGAAGTTCCACCAGGAATGAGTTTTCATGCAAAAACTGTCTATTTCAACTTAATTCGTCCATCCGATTCGAACTTTGTACTTTGCTATGAAGTTCCACCAGGAATGAGTTTTCATGCAAAAACTGTCTATTTCAACTAACTTTGTCCATCCAAAACGAACTTTGTACTTTGCTATGAAGTTCCACCAGGAATGAGTTTTCATGCAAAAACTGTCTATTTCAACTTAATTCGTCCATCCAAAACGAACTTTGTACTTTGCTATGAAGTTCCACCAGGAATGAGTTTTCATGCAAAAACTGTCTATTTCAACTAACTTTGTCCATCCAAAACGAACTTTGTACTTTGCTATGAAGTTCCACCAGGAATGAATTTTCATGCAAAAACTGTCTATTTCAACTTAATTCGTCCATCCGATTCGAACTTTGTACTTTGCTATGAAGTTCCACCAGGAATGAGTTTTCATACAAAAACTGTCTATTTCAACTAACTTTGTCCATCCAAAACGAACTTTGTACTTTGCTATGAAGTTCCACCAGAAGTGTGTTTTCATACAAAAACTGTTAATTACAACTAAATTGATCCATCCAAAACGAACTTTGTACTTTGCTATGAATGTGGTGTGAGTGTCGAGGACGAAAAGAGAAATGAGAGCGGATGTAAACATATAAATAGAGGGGAGAGCGGTTCGAAGAGAGAGTCGCTTACAGGAGCTTGGCGAATAAAGAGGTTGAGGTAGATCCGCTCTGTGTGATCCTGATCGTGGTGTTTTTTGTATTTTTATTACATGGGGGCTCGTCCGGGATATGATTTGGATAGTGATTTGGATATGATTTGGATGTGATTTGGTTCAAGTACATTATCGTGGTTAAGTTGCAAAGTGTGTTAAGTTGTTGAACAAGTTGTAGAGACGTTGTTGTGTAGTTGAACTATTTCACAAATTGTTGTGAAATTGTTGTGAAGTTGTGAAACAGCAGTTTCGGAATTTCGGCGAAAGTGTGGCGTAGTTTTGTTTGGCTAGATTGTGGCCAGTTATACGCAGTAGTGGAACATAAGAGACACATCATGGATCCTACAGAAAAGATCGCGGAATTGGGAGTGACTTTACTCGCACCGGGCTCGTTAAACAATGCGAATCGCGTGGATTGTCTACGACCGGTACTAAAGAGGAACTGGCCAAGATCATTGTTGAGCACGACGCCAAAGAGGAAGCAAACGTGACAGTGTTTGAGGACACGGAAAGCGATGATAAAATCAACATACCGATCATGAAAGCGGAACAGTGCGTGGAAACGAGAGATGATAAGCGCGTATACTCGTTTCGTGATGTTGAAGAAGCTATAGATGCGTATGGGGACGATGTAAAGAAGGACGTGAAGTTATGGATTCGCGAGTTTGAGGACATAGCGAAAATGGTCAAGTGGACAGATGATCAGAAATTCGTCATGTGTCGAAAAAAATTAACGGGGACCGCGCGCAGCTTTATTCAAACGCAGTTTGAAATAAAGTCTTATGCCATGTTGCGCGATGCGCTGATTCGAGAATTTGGAAAGATAGTGCGTGCAAGTGACGTGCACAGAGAGTTAGCGGCCAGACGAAAGAAGGAAAAGGAAACTATGCTCGAATATACATACGCAATGCAGCGAATTGCTCAGGCCGTGAAGTTGGACGAAGTGAGTTTGTGTGAGTATATTGCGGACGGAGCGACCGCAGACGCAAGGGAACGCGCGTCATTATACGAAGCAAAGGATCTCGACACGTTGAAAAGCAAGCTGGATTACATGGAAAGAGCCAACAAAAAAGCAGACGATAGGAAGAAACAATCGAATAAGTCTTTTAGAGCTATAGAAAAGCATCATTGTTTCAATTGTGGTAGTATCGAACACAAGCTGGCCGAGTGCCCAACCAAAGACAAAGGACCGAAATGCTTCCAATGCGGTATTGTGGGGCATCGGGCGTCTGAATGTAAGGACAAAAGAAATACGGAGAAAAGGGGTCTGAAATGTTTCGTGTGCGGCACGTTCGGGCACTTAGCGAAAGAGTGTGTGAAGCGAAATGTAAGAAACGAAAACTCGAACGTTAATCTAGAGGGTGCGCAGAAAGATAGCACTATTGTTATCGCTATCGAGAATATTGAATTCAATGCTCTGTTCGACAGCGGTTGTCTTCCAAATCTACTGTCGATCCAGGCGTATCTAAGAATTGGGTCTCCAAAACTCTTGCCAACCACGATGGTTCTTACCGGTTTCGGGGGAATGACAACAAAAGCATATGGAACAGTGATCGTCAACATGACGATCGATGGTGTTGGGTGTGAGGGTCTAACGTTTCATGTCGTCCCAGATCAGACCATGCCTTATGAAGCAATTTTGGGAAGAGCGTCGCTGGAACATTTTGGTGCTATTGTGACCACAGAAGGCGTGAAGATAGTACCAAAAAAAGAAAACATTGTAATGACAATTGATTCCTCGGAAGGTGATATCGATGTACCACCTCGCTATTACGATACCGTGAAAAGTCTAATCGATGAATACGAACCAGTAAAAGACGTAACCAGTGTAGTAGAAATGAAGATCATTGTGGAGGACGATACTCCGATACGTACCAATCCTCGCCGGTTCGCTCCAAAGGAAAAAGAAGTAATAGAAAACACTGTGTGTGAGTGGTTGAAGGGAAACATTATACAAGAAAGTAATAGTGACTATGCAAGCCCAGTCGTTCTGGCTCGCAAGAAAGATGGTTCTATGAGAGTTTGTGTGGACTACCGAGAATTAAACCGAAAAGTTAGAAAGGATTGTTTCCCAATGCGCAATATGGAAGATCAGATCGACAAACTTCAAGCGGCGAAGGTATTCACCACGCTGGATCTGAAAAACTCGTTTTTCCACGTACCGATTGAACAATCGAGTCGGAAGTATACCGCGTTTGTAACACACACGGGTCAGTACGAGTTCCTGAGGGCACCGTTTGGCTTTTGTAATAGTCCAGCTGTTTTCGGTAGGTTCGTAGCGAACGCGTTCCGGGAACTAATAAAGGATAACAGAATAATGGTGTATGTGGATGATGTGATCATCGCTAGTAGCGATGAAAAGGAAAACATAGAAACGTTGAAGGATTTGCTAAGTGTAGCAAAACGCAGCGGAATTGTGTTTAATTGGACGAAATCACAATTCCTGAAAAGTGAAGTGGAATATTTAGGTTATGTGATTCGAAACGGTGTTTATCGCATATCACCTAGCAAAATAAAATCGGTTAATTTCTTTCCGATACCTAAAAATGCGAAAGAACTACAACGATTCTTAGGATTGACCGGTTACTTTCGTAAATTTGTTGAAGGATATGCGTTGATCTCGAAACCACTAACGGACCTGCTGCGTAAGAACGTTGATTATGAATTCCGTGAAAAACATCGTGAATGTTTTGAACAATTGAAGAAATATTTGGTTTCAAGTCCGGTGTTGAGCATTTACAATCAGAACGCAGAAACGGAAGTTCATACGGATGCGTGTAAAGAAGGCTTCGGGGCTATGTTACTGCAAAAAGGGGATGATGGTCAACTTCACCCCGTATGCTACATGAGTCAGCAAACGTCGAGTGCGGAAAAGAACTATTCCGCTTATCATTTGGAAGTGCTAGCAGTGATGCGAGCAGTACAAAAGTTTCGGGTATATTTACTCGGAATTACGTTCAAAATTGTGACTGATTGTTTGGCATTCCAACACACATTCAAAGCGAAGGAATTGTCGGCACGCGTTTCACGATGGGCATTGATACTCGAGGAATACGATTACACCATAGTGCATCGGCCAGGTACGGCAATGAGACACGTCGATGCATTAAGCAGAGCACCGGTGATGGTAGTGACCAGTGACCCGCTTATCGAGATGATGATTACCGCGCAGCAGAGAGATGACCGCATTCGAGCTATCCGTGAATTGGTGAAGACGCAATCGTATGACGACTATTGGATGAACGGAGAGTTATTGATGAAATTGGTTAACGGACGAGAGGTGATCGTGGTACCTAGTGATATGCAGGGCGAAATCATCAGGAAAGCTCATGAGAATGGTCATTTTGGTGTAAGGAAATTAGAGGATGTTATTAGTCAGAACTACTACATCCCAAACCTAACTGAGAAAATCAAGAAAAAAGTAGAATGTTGTGTAACTTGTTTGTTAGCAGAACGAAAACAAGGCAAGCGCGATGGATTATTAAATCCGATAGCAAAAGGAGACGTACCTTTCGATACCTACCATGTTGATCATGTTGGACCAATAGAGGCAACAGATAAACTATACAAATATTTATTTGTTGTGGTCGACGCATTTGCTAAGTATGTTTGGATCTATCCAACGAAGACTACAGCAGCTCAAGAGGTGATTCAGCGTCTAAGAAATCAAAGTGAGTTCTTTGGGAATCCGAGGAGAATAGTTAGTGACAAGGGAAGTGCTTTCACCTCAAATAGTTTCAAGCAATACTGTCAAGATGAAAATATTGAGCATGTCGAGATTGTAACAGGTATCCCGCGTGGGAACGGACAGGTAGAGAGAACGAATCAGGTAATTTTGACAATGTTAACGAAGATTAGTGTGAATGACCCTCGGAAGTGGTATAAGCATATTGGCACTGTACAAAAATGGATCAACGGTAACATGCATCAAAGCACAAAAATAACGCCATTTGAGGCTATGTTTGGAGTCAAAATGCGAAACACACATGATTTACAAATATCAGAGCTAATGGAAGAAATTCGCTTGGCACGGTTTAATGAAGAACGCAATGCTATTAGAGCAGAAGCAAGAGCATACATTGAAAAGGCTCAGGTAGAACAAAAAAGGTCTTATGATTTGAGAGCAAGAAGGGCACGTAAATATCGAAACGGAGATATCGTACTAATACAAAGAACACAGTTCAACCCAGGGCAAAAATGTGCCACCAAGTTTA
Organism: Anopheles moucheti; assembly: GCF_943734755.1. Classification (NCBI taxonomy): domain Eukaryota; kingdom Metazoa; phylum Arthropoda; class Insecta; order Diptera; family Culicidae; genus Anopheles; species Anopheles moucheti. The sequence continues at coordinate 123,832 of NW_026453672.1, forward strand.
TAGGTCCATATAAGGTTTTAGATAGTATGTCTAATGATCGTTATAGGGTGCAGAAAATAACAGGTGAAGGGCCCAATACAACAACTACTGCGGCTAGTCACATGAAAATCTATCAATTAGACAACGAGGAAGAGTGAGCTCTTTCGGGACGAAAGTGGTAGTCAGGAGAAGCCGTGTGGTGTGAGTGTCGAGGACGAAAAGAGAAATAAGAGCGGATGTAAACATATAAATAGAGGGGAGAGCGGTTCGAAGAGAGAGTCGCTTACAGGAGCTTGGCGAATAAAGAGGTTGAGGTAGATCCGCTCTGTGTGATCCTGATCGTGGTGTTTCTTTCATTTTTATTACATGAAGTTCCACCAGGAATGAGTTTTCATGCAAAACTGTCTATTTCAACTAACTTTGTCCATCCAAAACGAACTTTGTACTTTGCTATGAAGTTCCACCAGGAATGAGTTTTCATGCAAAAACTGTCTATTTCAACTAAATTGATCCATCCAAAACGAACTTTGTACTTTGCTATGAAGTTCCACCAGGAATGAGTTTTCATGCAAAAACTGTCTATTTTAACTAACTTTGTCCATCCAAAACGAACTTTGTACTTTGCTATGAAGTTCCACCAGGAATGAGTTGTCATGCAAAAACTGTCTATTTCAACTAACTTTGTCCATCCAAAACGAACTTTGTACTTTGCTATGAAGTTCCACCAGGAATGAGTTTTCATGCAAAAACTGTCTATTTCAACTAAATTGATCCATCCAAAACGAACTTTGTACTTTGCTATGAAGTTCCACCAGGAATGAGTTTTCATGCAAAAACTGTCTATTTCAGCTAACTTTGTCCATCCAAAACGAACTTTGTACTTTGCTATGAAGTTCCACCAGGAATGAGTTTTTATGCAAAAACTGTCTATTTCAACTAAATTGATCCATCCAAAACGAACTTTGTACTTTGCTATGAAGTTCCACCAGGAATGGGTTTTCATGCAAAAACTGTCTATTTCAACTAACTTTGTCCATCCAAAACGAACTTTGTACTTTGCTATGAAGTTCCACCAGGAATGAGTTTTCATGCAAAAACTGTCTATTTCAACTAAATTGATCCATCCAAAACGAACTTTGTACTTTGCTATGAAGTTCCACCAGGAATGAGTTTTCATGCAAAAACTGTCTATTTCAGCTAACTTTGTCCATCCAAAACGAACTTTGTACTTTGCTATGAAGTTCCACCAGGAATGAGTTTTCATGCAAAAACTGTCTATTTCAACTAACTTTGTCCATCCAAAACGAACTTTGTACTTTGCTATGAAGTTCCACCAGGAATGAGTTTTCATGCAAAAACTGTCTATTTCAACTAAATTGATCCATCCAAAACGAACTTTGTACTTTGCTATGAAGTTCCACCAGGAATGAGTTTTCATGCAAAAACTGTCTATTTCAGCTAACTTTGTCCATCCAAAACGAACTTTGTACTTTGCTATGAAGTTCCACCAGGAATGAGTTTTCATGCAAAAACTGTCTATTTCAACTAACTTTGTCCATCCAAAACGAACTTTGTACTTTGCTATGAAGTTCCACCAGGAATGAGTTTTCATGCAAAAACTGTCTATTTCAACTAAATTGATCCATCCAAAACGAACTTTGTACTTTGCTATGAAGTTCCACCAGGAATGAGTTTTCATGCAAAAACTGTCTATTTCAACTTAATTCGTCCATCCGATTCGAGTTTTGTACTTTGCTATGAAGTTCCACCAGGAATGAGTTTTCATACAAAAACTGTCTATTTCAACTAAATTGATCCATCCAAAACGAACTTTGTACTTTGCTATGAAGTTCCACCAGGAATGAGTTTTCATGCAAAAACTGTCTATTTCAACTAACTTTGTCCATCCAAAACGAACTTTGTACTTTGCTATGAAGTTCCACCAGGAATGAGTTTTCATGCAAAAACTGTCTATTTCAACTAACTTTGTCCATCCAAAACGAACTTTGTACTTTGCTATGAAGTTCCACCAGGAATGAGTTTTCATGCAAAAACTGTCTATTTCAACTAACTTTGTCCATCCAAAACGAACTTTGTACTTTGCTATGAAGTTCCACCAGGAATGAGTTTTTATGCAAAAACTGTCTATTTCAACTAAATTGATCCATCCAAAACGAACTTTGTACTTTGCTATGAAGTTCCACCAGGAATGGGTTTTCATGCAAAAACTGTCTATTTCAACTAACTTTGTCCATCCAAAACGAACTTTGTACTTTGCTATGAAGTTCCACCAGGAATGAGTTTTTATGCAAAAACTGTCTATTTCAACTTAATTGATCCATCCAAAACGAACTTTGTACTTTGCTATGAAGTTCCACCAGGAATGGGTTTTCATGCAAAAACTGTCTATTTCAACTAACTTTGTCCATCCAAAACGAACTTTGTACTTTGCTATGAAGTTCCACCAGGAATGAGTTTTTATGCAAAAACTGTCTATTTCAACTAAATTGATCCATCCAAAACGAACTTTGTACTTTGCTATGAAGTTCCACCAGGAATGGGTTTTCATGCAAAAACTGTCTATTTCAACTAAATTGATCCATCCAAAACGAACTTTGTACTTTGCTATGAAGTTCCACCAGGAATGAGTTTTCATGCAAAAACTGTCTATTTCAACTAAATTGATCCATCCAAAACGAACTTTGTACTTTGCTATTAAGTTCCACCAGGAATGGGTTTTCATGCAAAAACTGTCTATTTCAACTAACTTTGTCCATCCAAAACGAACTTTGTACTTTGCTATGAAGTTCCACCAGGAATGAGTTTTTATGCAAAAACTGTCTATTTCAACTAAATTGATCCATCCAAAACGAACTTTGTACTTTGCTATGAAGTTCCACCAGGAATGAGTTTTCATGCAAAAACTGTCTATTTCAACTAACTTTGTCCATCCAAAACGAACTTTGTACTTTGCTATGAAGTTCCACCAGGAATGAGTTTTCATGCAAAAACTGTCTATTTCAACTTAATTCGTCCATCCGATTCGAACTTTGTACTTTGCTATGAAGTTCCACCAGGAATGAGTTTTCATACAAAAACTGTCTATTTCAACTAAATTGATCCATCCAAAACGAACTTTGTACTTTGCTATGAAGTTCCACCAGGAATGAGTTTTCATGCAAAAACTGTCTATTTCAACTTAATTCGTCCATCCGATTCGAACTTTGTACTTTGCTATGAAGTTCCACCAGGAATGAGTTTTCATGCAAAAACTGTCTATTTCAACTAACTTTGTCCATCCAAAACGAACTTTGTACTTTGCTATGAAGTTCCACCAGGAATGAGTTTTCATGCAAAAACTGTCTATTTCAACTCAATTGATCCATCCAAAACGAACTTTGTACTTTGCTATGAAGTTCCACCAGGAATGGGTTTTCATGCAAAAACTGTCTATTTCAACTAACTTTGTCCATCCAAAACGAACTTTGTACTTTGCTATGAAGTTCCACCAGGAATGAGTTTTCATGCAAAAACTGTCTATTTCAACTAACTTTGTCCATCCAAAACGAACTTTGTACTTTGCTATGAAGTTCCACCAGGAATGAGTTTTCATGCAAAAACTGTCTATTTCAACTAACTTTGTCCATCCAAAACGAACTTTGTACTTTGCTATGAAGTTCCACCAGGAATGAGTTTTCATGCAAAAACTGTCTATTTCAACTAACTTTGTCCATCCAAAACGAACTTTGTACTTTGCTATGAAGTTCCACCAGGAATGAGTTTTCATGCAAAAACTGTCTATTTCAACTAAATTGATCCATCCAAAACGAACTTTGTACTTTGCTATGAAGTTCCACCAGGAATGAGTTTTCATGCAAAAACTGTCTATTTCAACTTAATTCGTCCATCCGATTCGAACTTTGTACTTTGCTATGAAGTTCCACCAGGAATGAGTTTTCATACAAAAACTGTCTATTTCAACTAAATTGATCCATCCAAAACGAACTTTGTACTTTGCTATGAAGTTCCACCAGGAATGAGTTTTCATGCAAAAACTGTCTATTTCAACTAACTTTGTCCATCCAAAACGAACTTTGTACTTTGCTATGAAGTTCCACCAGGAATGAGTTTTCATGCAAAAACTGTCTATTTCAACTAACTTTGTCCATCCAAAACGAACTTTGTACTTTGCTATGAAGTTCCACCAGGAATGAGTTTTCATGCAAAAACTGTCTATTTCAACTAAATTGATCCATCCAAAACGAACTTTGTACTTTGCTATGAAGTTCCACCAGGAATGAGTTTTCATGCAAAAACTGTCTATTTCAACTAACTTTGTCCATCCAAAACGAACTTTGTACTTTGCTATGAAGTTCCACCAGGAATGAGTTTTCATGCAAAAACTGTCTATTTCAACTTAATTCGTCCATCCGATTCGAACTTTGTACTTTGCTATGAAGTTCCACCAGGAATGAGTTTTCATGCAAAAACTGTCTATTTCAACTTAATTCGTCCATCCGATACGAACTTTGTACTTTGCTATGAAGTTCTACCAGGAATGAGTTTTCATGCAAGAACTGTCTATTTCAACTAACTTTGTCCATCCAAAACGAACTTTGTACTTTGCTATGAAGTTCCACCAGGAATTAGTTTTCATGCAAAAACTGTCTATTTTAACTAAATTGATCCATCCAAAACGAACTTTGTACTTTGCTATGAAGTTCCACCAGGAATGAGTTTTCATGCAAAAACTGTCTATTTCAACTAAATTGATCCATCCAAAACGAACTTTGTTCTTTGCTATGAAGTTCCACCAGGAATGAGTTTTCATGCAAAAACTGTCTATTTCAACTTAATTCGTCCATCCGATACGAACTTTGTACTTTGCTATGAAGTTCTACCAGGAATGAGTTTTCATGCAAGAACTGTCTATTTCAACTAACTTTGTCCATCCAAAACGAACTTTGTACTTTGCTATGAAGTTCCACAAGGAATGAGTTTTCATGCAAAAACTGTCTATTTTAACTTAATTCGTCCATCCGATTCGAACTTTGTACTTTGCTATGAAGTTCCACCAGGAATGAGTTTTCATACAAAAACTGTCTATTTCAACTAACTTTGTCCATCCAAAACGAACTTTGTACTTTGCTATGAAGTTCCACCAGGAATGAGTTTTCATGCAAAAACTGTCTATTTCAACTAACTTTGTCCATCCAAAACGAACTTTGTACTTTGCTATGAAGTTCCACCAGGAATGAGTTTTCATGCAAAAACTGTCTATTTCAACTAAATTCGTCCATCCGATACGAACTTTGTACTTTGCTATGAAGTTCCACCAGGAATGAGTTTTCATGCAAGAACTGTCTATTTCAACTAAATTGGTGCATCCGATACGAACTTTGTACTTTGCTATGAAGTTCCACCAGGAATGAGTTTTCATGCAAGAACTGTCTATTTCAACTAAATTGGTGCATCCGATACGAACTTTGTACTTTGCTATGAAGTTCTACCAGGAATGAGTTTTCATACAAAAACTGTCTATTTCAACTAACTTTGTCCATCCAAAACGAACTTTGTACTTTGCTATGAAGTTCCACCAGGAATGAGTTTTCATGCAAAAACTGTCTATTTCAACTAACTTTGTCCATCCAAAACGAACTTTGTACTTTGCTATGAAGTTCCACCAGGAATGAGTTTTCATGCAAAAACTGTCTATTTCAACTAAATTGATCCATCCAAAACGAACTTTGTACTTTGCTATGAAGTTCCACCAGGAATGAGTTTTCATGCAAAAACTGTCTATTTTAACTTAATTCGTCCATCCGATTCGAACTTTGTACTTTGCTATGAAGTTCCACCAGGAATGAGTTTTCATACAAAAACTGTCTATTTCAACTAACTTTGTCCATCCAAAACGAACTTTGTACTTTGCTATGAAGTTCCACCAGGAATGAGTTTTCATGCAAAAACTGTCTATTTCAACTAACTTTGTCCATCCAAAACGAACTTTGTACTTTGCTATGAAGTTCCACCAGGAATGAGTTTTCATGCAAAAACTGTCTATTTCAACTAAATTCGTCCATCCGATACGAACTTTGTACTTTGCTATGAAGTTCCACCAGGAATGAGTTTTCATGCAAGAACTGTCTATTTCAACTAAATTGGTGCATCCGATACGAACTTTGTACTTTGCTATGAAGTTCCACCAGGAATGAGTTTTCATGCAAGAACTGTCTATTTCAACTAAATTGGTGCATCCTATACGAACTTTGTACTTTGCTATGAAGTTCTACCAGGAATGAGTTTTCATGCAAAAACTGTCTATTTCAACTAACTTTGTCCATCCAAAACGAACTTTGTACTTTGCTATGAAGTTCCACCAGGAATGAGTTTTCATGCAAAAACTGTCTATTTCAACTAAATTGATCCATCCAAAACGAACTTTGTACTTTGCTATGAAGTTCCACCAGGAATGAGTTTTCATGCAAAAACTGTCTATTTCAACTAACTTTGTCCATCCAAAACGAACTTTGTACTTTGCTATGAAGTTCCACCAGGAATGAGTTTTCATGCAAAAACTGTCTATTTCAACTAACTTTGTCCATCCAAAACGAACTTTGTACTTTGCTATGAAGTTCCACCAGGAATGAGTTTTCATGCAAAAACTGTCTATTTCAACTAAATTGATCCATCCAAAACGAACTTTGTACTTTGCTATGAAGTTCCACCAGGAATGAGTTTTCATGCAAAAACTGTCTATTTCAACTAACTTTGTCCATCCAAAACGAACTTTGTACTTTGCTATGAAGTTCCACCAGGAATGAGTTTTCATGCAAAAACTGTCTATTTCAACTAAATTGATCCATCCAAAACGAACTTTGTACTTTGCTATGAAGTTCCACCAGGAATGAGTTTTCATGCAAAAACTGTCTATTTCAACTTAATTCGTCCATCCGATTCGAACTTTGTACTTTGCTATGAAGTTCCACCAGGAATGAGTTTTCATACAAAAACTGTCTATTTCAACTAAATTGATCCATCCAAAACGAACTTTGTACTTTGCTATGAAGTTCCACCAGGAATGAGTTTTCATGCAAAAACTGTCTATTTCAACTAACTTTGTCCATCCAAAACGAACTTTGTACTTTGCTATGAAGTTCCACCAGGAATGAGTTTTCATGCAAAAACTGTCTATTTCAACTAACTTTGTCCATCCAAAACGAACTTTGTACTTTGCTATGAAGTTCCACCAGGAATGAGTTTTCATGCAAAAACTGTCTATTTCAACTAAATTGATCCATCCAAAACGAACTTTGTACTTTGCTATGAAGTTCCACCAGGAATGAGTTTTCATGCAAAAACTGTCTATTTCAACTAACTTTGTCCATCCAAAACGAACTTTGTACTTTGCTATGAAGTTCCACCAGGAATGAGTTTTCATGCAAAAACTGTCTATTTCAACTAAATTGATCCATCCAAAACGAACTTTGTACTTTGCTATGAAGTTCCACCAGGAATGAGTTTTCATGCAAAAACTGTCTATTTCAACTAACTTTGTCCATCCAAAACGAACTTTGTACTTTGCTATGAAGTTCCACCAGGAATGAGTTTTCATGCAAAAACTGTCTATTTCAACTTAATTCGTCCATCCGATTCGAACTTTGTACTTTGCTATGAAGTTCCACCAGGAATGAGTTTTCATGCAAAAACTGTCTATTTCAACTTAATTCGTCCATCCGATACGAACTTTGTACTTTGCTATGAAGTTCTACCAGGAATGAGTTTTCATGCAAGAACTGTCTATTTCAACTAACTTTGTCCATCCAAAACGAACTTTGTACTTTGCTATGAAGTTCCACCAGGAATTAGTTTTCATGCAAAAACTGTCTATTTTAACTAAATTGATCCATCCAAAACGAACTTTGTACTTTGCTATGAAGTTCCACCAGGAATGAGTTTTCATGCAAAAACTGTCTATTTCAACTTAATTCGTCCATCCGATTCGAACTTTGTACTTTGCTATGAAGTTCCACCAGGAATGAGTTTTCATACAAAAACTGTCTATTTCAACTAAATTGATCCATCCAAAACGAACTTTGTACTTTGCTATGAAGTTCCACCAGGAATGAGTTTTCATGCAAAAACTGTCTATTTCAACTAACTTTGTCCATCCAAAACGAACTTTGTACTTTGCTATGAAGTTCCACCAGGAATGAGTTTTCATGCAAAAACTGTCTATTTCAACTAACTTTGTCCATCCAAAACGAACTTTGTACTTTGCTATGAAGTTCCACCAGGAATGAGTTTTCATGCAAAAACTGTCTATTTCAACTAAATTGATCCATCCAAAACGAACTTTGTACTTTGCTATGAAGTTCCACCAGGAATGAGTTTTCATGCAAAAACTGTCTATTTCAACTAACTTTGTCCATCCAAAACGAACTTTGTACTTTGCTATGAAGTTCCACCAGGAATGAGTTTTCATGCAAAAACTGTCTATTTCAACTTAATTCGTCCATCCGATTCGAACTTTGTACTTTGCTATGAAGTTCCACCAGGAATGAGTTTTCATGCAAAAACTGTCTATTTCAACTTAATTCGTCCATCCGATACGAACTTTGTACTTTGCTATGAAGTTCTACCAGGAATGAGTTTTCATGCAAGAACTGTCTATTTCAACTAACTTTGTCCATCCAAAACGAACTTTGTACTTTGCTATGAAGTTCCACCAGGAATTAGTTTTCATGCAAAAACTGTCTATTTTAACTAAATTGATCCATCCAAAACGAACTTTGTACTTTGCTATGAAGTTCCACCAGGAATGAGTTTTCATGCAAAAACTGTCTATTTCAACTAAATTGATCCATCCAAAACGAACTTTGTTCTTTGCTATGAAGTTCCACCAGGAATGAGTTTTCATGCAAAAACTGTCTATTTCAACTTAATTCGTCCATCCGATACGAACTTTGTACTTTGCTATGAAGTTCTACCAGGAATGAGTTTTCATGCAAGAACTGTCTATTTCAACTAACTTTGTCCATCCAAAACGAACTTTGTACTTTGCTATGAAGTTCCACAAGGAATGAGTTTTCATGCAAAAACTGTCTATTTTAACTTAATTCGTCCATCCGATTCGAACTTTGTACTTTGCTATGAAGTTCCACCAGGAATGAGTTTTCATACAAAAACTGTCTATTTCAACTAACTTTGTCCATCCAAAACGAACTTTGTACTTTGCTATGAAGTTCCACCAGGAATGAGTTTTCATGCAAAAACTGTCTATTTCAACTAACTTTGTCCATCCAAAACGAACTTTGTACTTTGCTATGAAGTTCCACCAGGAATGAGTTTTCATGCAAAAACTGTCTATTTCAACTAAATTGATCCATCCAAAACGAACTTTGTACTTTGCTATGAAGTTCCACCAGGAATGAGTTTTCATGCAAAAACTGTCTATTTCAACTAACTTTGTCCATCCAAAACGAACTTTGTACTTTGCTATGAAGTTCCACCAGGAATGAGTTTTCATGCAAAAACTGTCTATTTCAACTTAATTCGTCCATCCGATTCGAACTTTGTACTTTGCTATGAAGTTCCACCAGGAATGAGTTTTCATGCAAAAACTGTCTATTTCAACTTAATTCGTCCATCCGATACGAACTTTGTACTTTGCTATGAAGTTCCACCAGGAATGAGTTTTCATGCAAGAACTGTCTATTTCAACTAAATTGGTGCATCCGATACGAACTTTGTACTTTGCTATGAAGTTCCACCAGGAATGAGTTTTCATGCAAGAACTGTCTATTTCAACTAAATTGGTGCATCCGATACGAACTTTGTACTTTGCTATGAAGTTCTACCAGGAATGAGTTTTCATACAAAAACTGTCTATTTCAACTAACTTTGTCCATCCAAAACGAACTTTGTACTTTGCTATGAAGTTCCACCAGGAATGAGTTTTCATGCAAAAACTGTCTATTTCAACTAACTTTGTCCATCCAAAACGAACTTTGTACTTTGCTATGAAGTTCCACCAGGAATGAGTTTTCATGCAAAAACTGTCTATTTCAACTAAATTGATCCATCCAAAACGAACTTTGTACTTTGCTATGAAGTTCCACCAGGAATGAGTTTTCATGCAAAAACTGTCTATTTTAACTTAATTCGTCCATCCGATTCGAACTTTGTACTTTGCTATGAAGTTCCACCAGGAATGAGTTTTCATACAAAAACTGTCTATTTCAACTAACTTTGTCCATCCAAAACGAACTTTGTACTTTGCTATGAAGTTCCACCAGGAATGAGTTTTCATGCAAAAACTGTCTATTTCAACTAACTTTGTCCATCCAAAACGAACTTTGTACTTTGCTATGAAGTTCCACCAGGAATGAGTTTTCATGCAAAAACTGTCTATTTCAACTAAATTCGTCCATCCGATACGAACTTTGTACTTTGCTATGAAGTTCCACCAGGAATGAGTTTTCATGCAAGAACTGTCTATTTCAACTAAATTGGTGCATCCGATACGAACTTTGTACTTTGCTATGAAGTTCCACCAGGAATGAGTTTTCATGCAAGAACTGTCTATTTCAACTAAATTGGTGCATCCTATACGAACTTTGTACTTTGCTATGAAGTTCTACCAGGAATGAGTTTTCATGCAAGAACTGTCTATTTCAACTAACTTTGTCCATCCAAAACGAACTTTGTACTTTGCTATGAAGTTCCACCAGGAATGAGTTTTCATGCAAAAACTGTCTATTTCAACTAACTTTGTCCATCCAAAACGAACTTTGTACTTTGCTATGAAGTTCCACCAGGAATGAGTTTTCATGCAAAAACTGTCTATTTCAACTAACTTTGTCCATCCAAAACGAACTTTGTACTTTGCTATGAAGTTCCACCAGGAATGAGTTTTCATGCAAAAACTGTCTATTTCAACTAAATTGATCCATCCAAAACGAACTTTGTACTTTGTTATGAAGTTCCACCAGGAATTAGTTTTCATGCAAAAACTGTCTATTTCAACTAACTTTGTCCATCCAAAACGAACTTTGTACTTTGCTATGAAGTTCCACCAGGAATGAGTTTTCATGCAAAAACTGTCTATTTCAACTAACTTTGTCCATCCAAAACGAACTTTGTACTTTGCTATGAAGTTCCACCAGGAATGAGTTTTTATGCAAAAACTGTCTATTTCAACTAACTTTGTCCATCCAAAACGAACTTTGTACTTTGCTATGAAGTTCCACCAGGAATGAGTTTTCATGCAAAAACTGTCTATTTCAACTTAATTCGTCCATCCGATACGAACTTTGTACTTTGCTATGAAGTTCCACCAGGAATGAGTTTTCATGCAAAAACTGTCTATTTCAACTAAATTGATCCATCCAAAACGAACTTTGTTCTTTGCTATGAAGTTCCACCAGGAATGAGTTTTCATGCAAAAACTGTCTATTTCAACTTAATTCGTCCATCCGATACGAACTTTGTACTTTGCTATGAAGTTCTACCAGGAATGAGTTTTCATGCAAGAACTGTCTATTTCAACTAACTTTGTCCATCCAAAACGAACTTTGTACTTTGCTATGAAGTTCCACCAGGAATGAGTTTTCATGCAAGAACTGTCTATTTCAACTAACTTTGTCCATCCAAAACGAACTTTGTACTTTGCTATGAAGTTCCACCAGGAATGAGTTTTCATGCAAAAACTGTCTATTTCAACTAAATTCGTCCATCCGATACGAACTTTGTACTTTGCTATGAAGTTCCACCAGGAATGAGTTTTCATGCAAGAACTGTCTATTTCAACTAAATTGGTGCATCCGATACGAACTTTGTACTTTGCTATGAAGTTCCACCAGGAATGAGTTTTCATGCAAAAACTGTCTATTTTAACTTAATTCGTCCATCCGATTCGAACTTTGTACTTTGCTATGAAGTTCCACCAGGAATGAGTTTTCATACAAAAACTGTCTATTTCAACTAACTTTGTCCATCCAAAACGAACTTTGTACTTTGCTATGAAGTTCCACCAGGAATGAGTTTTCATGCAAAAACTGTCTATTTCAACTAACTTTGTCCATCCAAAACGAACTTTGTACTTTGCTATGAAGTTCCACCAGGAATGAGTTTTCATGCAAAAACTGTCTATTTCAACTAAATTCGTCCATCCGATACGAACTTTGTACTTTGCTATGAAGTTCCACCAGGAATGAGTTTTCATGCAAGAACTGTCTATTTCAACTAAATTGGTGCATCCGATACGAACTTTGTACTTTGCTATGAAGTTCCACCAGGAATGAGTTTTCATGCAAGAACTGTCTATTTCAACTAAATTGGTGCATCCGATACGAACTTTGTACTTTGCTATGAAGTTCTACCAGGAATGAGTTTTCATGCAAGAACTGTCTATTTCAACTAACTTTGTCCATCCAAAACGAACTTTGTACTTTGCTATGAAGTTCCACCAGGAATGAGTTTTCATGCAAAAACTGTCTATTTCAACTAACTTTGTCCTTCCAAAACGAACTTTGTACTTTGCTATGAAGTTCCACCAGGAATGAGTTTTCATGCAAAAACTGTCTATTTCAACTAACTTTGTCCATCCAAAACGAACTTTGTACTTTGCTATGAAGTTCCACCAGGAATGAGTTTTCATGCAAGAACTGTCTATTTCAACTAACTTTGTCCATCCAAAACGAACTTTGTACTTTGCTATGAAGTTCCACCAGGAATGAGTTTTCATGCAAAAACTGTCTATTTCAACTAACTTTGTCCATCCAAAACGAACTTTGTACTTTGCTATGAAGTTCCACCAGGAATGAGTTTTCATGCAAAAACTGTCTATTTTAACTAAATTGATCCATCCAAAACGAACTTTGTACTTTGCTATGAAGTTCCACCAGGAATGAGTTTTCATGCAAAAACTGTCTATTTCAACTAACTTTGTCCATCCAAAACGAACTTTGTACTTTGCTATGAAGTTCCACCAGGAATGAGTTTTCATGCAAAAACTGTCTATTTCAACTTAATTGATCCATCCAAAACGAACTTTGTACTTTGTTATGAAGTTCCACCAGGAATTAGTTTTCATGCAAAAACTGTCTATTTCAACTAACTTTGTCCATCCAAAACGAACTTTGTACTTTGCTATGAAGTTCCACCAGGAATGAGTTTTCATGCAAAAACTGTCTATTTCAACTAACTTTGTCCATCCAAAACGAACTTTGTACTTTGCTATGAAGTTCCACCAGGAATGAGTTTTTATGCAAAAACTGTCTATTTCAACTAACTTTGTCCATCCAAAACGAACTTTGTACTTTGCTATGAAGTTCCACCAGGAATGAGTTTTCATGCAAAAACTGTCTATTTCAACTTAATTCGTCCATCCGATACGAACTTTGTACTTTGCTATGAAGTTCCACCAGGAATGAGTTTTCATGCAAAAACTGTCTATTTCAACTAAATTGATCCATCCAAAACGAACTTTGTTCTTTGCTATGAAGTTCCACCAGGAATGAGTTTTCATGCAAAAACTGTCTATTTCAACTTAATTCGTCCATCCGATACGAACTTTGTACTTTGCTATGAAGTTCTACCAGGAATGAGTTTTCATGCAAGAACTGTCTATTTCAACTAACTTTGTCCATCCAAAACGAACTTTGTACTTTGCTATGAAGTTCCACCAGGAATGAGTTTTCATGCAAGAACTGTCTATTTCAACTAACTTTGTCCATCCAAAACGAACTTTGTACTTTGCTATGAAGTTCCACCAGGAATGAGTTTTCATGCAAAAACTGTCTATTTCAACTAACTTTGTCCATCCAAAACGAACTTTGTACTTTGCTATGAAGTTCCACCAGGAATGAGTTTTCATGCAAAAACTGTCTATTTCAACTAAATTGATCCATCCAAAACGAACTTTGTTCTTTGCTATGAAGTTCCACCAGGAATGAGTTTTCATGCAAAAACTGTCTATTTCAACTTAATTCGTCCATCCGATACGAACTTTGTACTTTGCTATGAAGTTCTACCAGGAATGAGTTTTCATGCAAGAACTGTCTATTTCAACTAACTTTGTCCATCCAAAACGAACTTTGTACTTTGCTATGAAGTTCCACCAGGAATGAGTTTTCATGCAAAAACTGTCTATTTCAACTAACTTTGTCCATCCAAAACGAACTTTGTACTTTGCTATGAAGTTCCACCAGGAATGAGTTTTCATGCAAAAACTGTCTATTTCAACTAAATTGATCCATCCAAAACGAACTTTGTTCTTTGCTATGAAGTTCTACCAGGAATGAGTTTTCATGCAAGAACTGTCTATTTCAACTAACTTTGTCCATCCAAAACGAACTTTGTACTTTGCTATGAAGTTCCACCAGGAATGAGTTTTCATGCAAGAACTGTCTATTTCAACTAACTTTGTCCATCCAAAACGAACTTTGTACTTTGCTATGAAGTTCCACCAGGAATGAGTTTTCATGCAAAAACTGTCTATTTCAACTAACTTTGTCCATCCAAAACGAACTTTGTACTTTGCTATGAAGTTCCACCAGGAATGAGTTTTCATGCAAAAACTGTCTATTTCAACTAAATTGATCCATCCAAAACGAACTTTGTTCTTTGCTATGAAGTTCCACCAGGAATGAGTTTTCATGCAAAAACTGTCTATTTCAACTAACTTTGTCCATCCAAAACGAACTTCGTACTTTGCTATGAAGTTCCACCAGGAATGAGTTTTTATGCAAAAACTGTCTATTTCAACTAACTTTGTCCATCCAAAACGAACTTTGTACTTTGCTATGAAGTTCCACCAGGAATGAGTTTTCATGCAAAAACTGTCTATTTCAACTTAATTCGTCCATCCGATACGAACTTTGTACTTTGCTATGAAGTTCCACCAGGAATGAGTTTTCATGCAAAAACTGTCTATTTCAACTAAATTGATCCATCCAAAACGAACTTTGTTCTTTGCTATGAAGTTCCACCAGGAATGAGTTTTCATGCAAAAACTGTCTATTTCAACTAACTTTGTCCATCCAAAACGAACTTTGTACTTTGCTATGAAGTTCCACCAGGAATGAGTTTTCATGCAAGAACTGTCTATTTCAACTTACTTTGTCCATCCAAAACGAACTTTGTACTTTGCTATGAAGTTCCACCAGGAATGAGTTTTCATGCAAAAACTGTCTATTTCAACTAACTTTGTCCATCCAAAACGAACTTTGTACTTTGCTATGAAGTTCCACCAGGAATGAGTTTTCATGCAAAAACTGTCTATTTCAACTAACTTTGTCCATCCAAAACGAACTTTGTACTTTGCTATGAAGTTCCACCAGGAATGAGTTTGCATGCAAAAACTGTCTATTTCAACTAAATTGATCCATCCAAAACGAACTTTGTTCTTTGCTATGAAGTTCCACCAGGAATGAGTTTTCATGCAAAAACTGTCTATTTCAACTTAATTCGTCCATCCGATACGAACTTTGTACTTTGCTATGAAGTTCTACCAGGAATGAGTTTTCATGCAAGAACTGTCTATTTCAACTAACTTTGTCCATCCAAAACGAACTTTGTACTTTGCTATGAAGTTCCACCAGGAATTAGTTTTCATGCAAAAACTGTCTATTTTAACTAAATTGATCCATCCAAAACGAACTTTGTACTTTGCTATGAAGTTCCACCAGGAATGAGTTTTCATGCAAAAACTGTCTATTTCAACTAAATTGATCCATCCAAAACGAACTTTGTTCTTTGCTATGAAGTTCCACCAGGAATGAGTTTTCATGCAAAAACTGTCTATTTCAACTTAATTCGTCCATCCGATACGAACTTTGTACTTTGCTATGAAGTTCTACCAGGAATGAGTTTTCATGCAAGAACTGTCTATTTCAACTAACTTTGTCCATCCAAAACGAACTTTGTACTTTGCTATGAAGTTCCACCAGGAATGAGTTTTCATGCAAAAACTGTCTATTTCAACTAAATTGATCCATCCAAAACGAACTTTGTACTTTGCTATGAAGTTCCACCAGGAATGAGTTTTCATGCAAAAACTGTCTATTTCAACTTACTTTGTCCATCCAAAACGAACTTTGTACTTTGCTATGAAGTTCCACCAGGAATGAGTTTTCATGCAAAAACTGTCTATTTCAACTAATTTTGTCCATCCAAAACGAACTTTGTACTTTGCTATGAAGTTCCACCAGGAATGAGTTTTCATGCAAGAACTGTCTATTTCAACTAACTTTGTCCATCCAAAACGAACTTTGTACTTTGCTATGAAGTTCCACCAGGAATGAGTTTTCATGCAAAAACTGTCTATTTCAACTAAATTGATCCATCCAAAACGAACTTTGTTCTTTGCTATGAAGTTCTACCAGGAATGAGTTTTCATGCAAAAACTGTCTATTTCAACTTAATTCGTCCATCCGATACGAACTTTGTACTTTGCTATGAAGTTCCACCAGGAATGAGTTTTCATGCAAAAACTGTCTATTTCAACTAAATTGATCCATCCAAAACGAACTTTGTACTTTGCTATGAAGTTCCACCAGGAATGGGTTTTCATGCAAAAACTGTCTATTTCAACTAACTTTGTCCATCCAAAACGAACTTTGTTCTTTGCTATGAAGTTCCACCAGGAATGAGTTTTCATGCAAGAACTGTCTATTTCAACTAACTTTGTCCATCCAAAACGAACTTTGTACTTTGCTATGAAGTTCCACCAGGAATGAGTTTTCATGCAAAAACTGTCTATTTCAACTAAATTGATCCATCCAAAACGAACTTTGTACTTTGCTATGAAGTTCCACCAGGAATGAGTTTTCATGCAAAAACTGTCTATTTCAACTAAATTGATCCATCCAAAACGAACTTTGTTCTTTGCTATGAAGTTCCACCAGGAATGAGTTTTCATGCAAAAACTGTCTATTTCAACTTAATTCGTCCATCCAACACGAACTTTGTACTTTGCTATGAAGTTCCACCAGGAATGAGTTTTCATGCAAAAACTGTCTATTTCAACTAACTTTGTCCATCCAAAACGAACTTTGTACTTTGCTATGAAGTTCCACCAGGAATGAGTTTTCATGCAAAAACTGTCTATTTCAACTTAATTCGTCCATCCAACACGAACTTTGTACTTTGCTATGAAGTTCCACCAGGAATGAGTTTTCATGCAAAAACTGTCTATTTCAACTTACTTTGTCCATCCAAAACGAACTTTGTACTTTGCTATGAAGTTCCACCAGGAATGAGTTTTCATGCAAAAACTGTCTATTTCAACTTAATTCGTCCATCCGATACGAACTTTGTACTTTGCTATGAAGTTCCACCAGGAATGAGTTTTCATGCAAGAACTGTCTATTTCAACTAAATTGATCCATCCAAAACGAACTTTGTACTTTGCTATGAAGTTCCACCAGGAATGAGTTTTCATGCAAAAACTGTCTATTTCAACTAAATTGATCCATCCAAAACGAACTTTGTTCTTTGCTATGAAGTTCCACCAGGAATGAGTTTTCATGCAAAAACTGTCTATTTCAACTAAATTGATCCATCCAAAACGAACTTTGTACTTTGCTATGAAGTTCCACCAGGAATGAGTTTTCATGCAAGAACTGTCTATTTCAACTAAATTGATCCATCCAAAACGAACTTTGTTCTTTGCTATGAAGTTCCACCAGGAATGAGTTTTCATGCAAAAACTGTCTATTTCAACTTAATTCGTCCATCAAACACGAACTTTGTACTTTGCTCTGAAGTTCCACCAGGAATGAGTTTTCATGCAAAAACTGTCTATTTCAACTAACTTTGTCCATCCAAAACGAACTTTGTACTTTGCTATGAAGTTCCACCAGGAATGAGTTTTCATGCAAAAACTGTCTATTTCAACTAAATTGATCCATCCAAAACGAACTTTGTACTTTGCTATGAAGTTCCACCAGGAATGAGTTTTCATGCAAAAACTGTCTATTTCAACTAACTTCGTCCATCCAAAACGAACTTTGTACTTTGCTATGAAGTTCCACCAGGAATGAGTTTTCATGCAAAAACTGTCTATTTCAACTTACTTTGTCCATCCAAAACGAACTTTGTACTTTGCTATGAAGTTCCACCAGGAATGAGTTTTCATGCAAAAACTGTCTATTTCAACTAATTTTGTCCATCCAAAACGAACTTTGTACTTTGCTATGAAGTTCCACCAGGAATGAGTTTTCATGCAAGAACTGTCTATTTCAACTAACTTTGTCCATCCAAAACGAACTTTGTACTTTGCTATAAAGTTCCACCAGGAATGAGTTTTCATGCAAAAACTGTCTATTTCAACTAAATTGATCCATCCAAAACGAACTTTGTTCTTTGCTATGAAGTTCTACCAGGAATGAGTTTTCATGCAAAAACTGTCTATTTCAACTTAATTCGTCCATCCGATACGAACTTTGTACTTTGCTATGAAGTTCCACCAGGAATGAGTTTTCATGCAAAAACTGTCTATTTCAACTAAATTGATCCATCCAAAACGAACTTTGTACTTTGCTATGAAGTTCCACCAGGAATGAGTTTTCATGCAAAAACTGTCTATTTCAACTAATTTTGTCCATCCAAAACGAACTTTGTACTTTGCTATGAAGTTCCACCAGGAATGAGTTTTCATGCAAAAACTGTCTATTTCAACTAAATTGATCCATCCAAAACGAACTTTGTACTTTGCTATGAAGTTCCACCAGGAATGAGTTTTCATGCAAGAACTGTCTATTTCAACTAAATTGATCCATCCAAAACGAACTTTGTTCTTTGCTATGAAGTTCCACCAGGAATGAGTTTTCATGCAAAAACTGTCTATTTCAACTTAATTCGTCCATCCAACACGAACTTTGTACTTTGCTATGAAGTTCCACCAGGAATGAGTTTTCATGCAAAAACTGTCTATTTCAACTAACTTTGTCCATCCAAAACGAACTTTGTACTTTGCTATGAAGTTCCACCAGGAATGAGTTTTCATGCAAAAACTGTCTATTTCAACTAAATTGATCCATCCAAAACGAACTTTGTACTTTGCTATGAAGTTCCACCAGGAATGAGTTTTCATGCAAAAACTGTCTATTTCAACTAACTTCGTCCATCCAAAACGAACTTTGTACTTTGCTATGAAGTTCCACCAGGAATGAGTTTTCATGCAAAAACTGTCTATTTCAACTAAATTGATCCATCCAAAACGAACTTTGTACTTTGCTATGAAGTTCCACCAGGAATAAGTTTTCATGCAAGAACTGTCTATTTCAACTAACTTTGTCCATCCAAAACGAACTTTGTACTTTGCTATGAAGTTCCACCAGGAATGAGTTTTCATGCAAAAACTGTCTATTTTAACTAAATTGATCCATCCAAAACGAACTTTGTACTTTGCTATGAAGTTCCACCAGGAATGAGTTTTCATGCAAAAACTGTCTATTTCAACTAAATTGATCCATCCAAAACGAACTTTGTTCTTTGCTATGAAGTTCCACCAGGAATGAGTTTTCATGCAAAAACTGTCTATTTCAACTTAATTCGTCCATCCGATACGAACTTTGTACTTTGCTATGAAGTTCTACCAGGAATGAGTTTTCATGCAAGAACTGTCTATTTCAACTAAATTGATCCATCCAAAACGAACTTTGTACTTTGCTATGAAGTTCCACCAGGAATGAGTTTTCATGCAAAAACTGTCTATTTCAACTAAATTGATCCATCCAAAACGAACTTTGTACTTTGCTATGAAGTTCCACCAGGAATGAGTTTTCATGCAAAAACTGTCTATTTCAACTAACTTTGTCCATCCAAAACGAACTTTGTACTTTGCTATGAAGTTCCACCAGGAATGAGTTTTTATGCAAAAACTGTCTATTTCAACTAAATTGATCCATCCAAAACGAACTTTGTACTTTGCTATGAAGTTCCACCAGGAATGAGTTTTCATGCAAAAACTGTCTATTTCAACTAAATTGATCCATCCAAAACGAACTTTGTACTTTGCTATGAAGTTCCACCAGGAATGAGTTTTCATGCAAGAACTGTCTATTTCAACTAACTTTGTCCATCCAAAACGAACTTTGTACTTTGCTATGAAGTTCCACCAGGAATGAGTTTTTATGCAAAAACTGTCTATTTCAACTAACTTTGTCCATCCAAAACGAACTTTGTTCTTTGCTATGAAGTTCCACCAGGAATGAGTTTTCATGCAAAAACTGTCTATTTCAACTAAATTGATCCATCCAAAACGAACTTTGTACTTTGCTATGAAGTTCCACCAGGAATGAGTTTTCATGCAAAAACTGTCTATTTCAACTAATTTTGTCCATCCAAAACGAACTTTGTACTTTGCTATGAAGTTCCACCAGGAATGAGTTTTTATGCAAAAACTGTCTATTTCAACTAAATTGATCCATCCAAAACGAACTTTGTACTTTGCTATGAAGTTCCACCAGGAATGAGTTTTCATGCAAAAACTGTCTATTTCAACTAAATTGATCCATCCAAAACGAACTTTGTACTTTGCTATGAAGTTCCACCAGGAATGAGTTTTCATGCAAGAACTGTCTATTTCAACTAACTTTGTCCATCCAAAACGAACTTTGTACTTTGCTATGAAGTTCCACCAGGAATGAGTTTTTATGCAAAAACTGTCTATTTCAACTAACTTTGTCCATCCAAAACGAACTTTGTTCTTTGCTATGAAGTTCCACCAGGAATGAGTTTTCATGCAAAAACTGTCTATTTCAACTAAATTGATCCATCCAAAACGAACTTTGTTCTTTGCTATGAAGTTCCACCAGGAATGAGTTTTCATGCAAGAACTGTCTATTTCAACTAACTTTGTCCATCCAAAACGAACTTTGTACTTTGCTATGAAGTTCCACCAGGAATGAGTTTTTATGCAAAAACTGTCTATTTCAACTAACTTTGTCCATCCAAAACGAACTTTGTTCTTTGCTATGAAGTTCCACCAGGAATGAGTTTTCATGCAAAAACTGTCTATTTCAACTAAATTGATCCATCCAAAACGAACTTTGTTCTTTGCTATGAAGTTCCACCAGGAATGAGTTTTCATGCAAAAACTGTCTATTTCAACTAAATTCGTCCATCCGATACGAACTTTGTACTTTGCTATGAAGTTCCACCAGGAATGAGTTTTCATGCAAGAACTGTCTATTTCAACTAACTTTGTCCATCCAAAACGAACTTTGTACTTTGCTATGAAGTTCCACCAGGAATGAGTTTTTATGCAAAAACTGTCTATTTCAACTAACTTTGTCCATCCAAAACGAACTTTGTACTTTGCTATGAAGTTCCACCAGGAATGAGTTTTCATGCAAAAACTGTCTATTTCAACTAACTTTGTCCATCCAAAACGAACTTTGTTCTTTGCTATGAAGTTCCACCAGGAATGAGTTTTCATGCAAAAACTGTCTATTTCAACTAAATTCGTCCATCCGATACGAACTTTGTACTTTGCTATGAAGTTCCACCAGGAATGAGTTTTCATGCAAAAACTGTCTATTTCAACTAAATTGATCCATCCAAAACGAACTTTGTACTTTGCTATGAAGTTCCACCAGGAATGAGTTTTCATGCAAAAACTGTCTATTTCAACTAACTTTGTCCATCCAAAACGAACTTTGTACTTTGCTATGAAGTTCCACCAGGAATGAGTTTTCATGCAAAAACTGTCTATTTCAACTAACTTTGTCCATCCAAAACGAACTTTGTACTTTGCTATGAAGTTCCACCAGGAATGAGTTTTCATGCAAAAACTGTCTATTTCAACTAAATTGATCCATCCAAAACGAACTTTGTACTTTGCTATGAAGTTCCACCAGGAATGAGTTTTCATGCAAGAACTGTCTATTTCAACTAACTTTGTCCATCCAAAACGAACTTTGTACTTTGCTATGAAGTTCCACCAGGAATGAGTTTTCATGCAAAAACTGTCTATTTCAACTTACTTTGTCCATCCAAAACGAACTTTGTACTTTGCTATGAAGTTCCACCAGGAATGAGTTTTCATGCAAAAACTGTCTATTTCAACTAACTTTGTCCATCCAAAACGAACTTTGTACTTTGCTATGAAGTTCCACCAGGAATGAGTTTTCATGCAAAAACTGTCTATTTTAACTAAATTGATCCATCCAAAACGAACTTTGTACTTTGCTATGAAGTTCCACCAGGAATGAGTTTTCATGCAAAAACTGTCTATTTCAACTAACTTTGTCCATCCAAAACGAACTTTGTACTTTGCTATGAAGTTCCACCAGGAATGAGTTTTCATGCAAAAACTGTCTATTTCAACTAAATTGATCCATCCAAAACGAACTTTGTACTTTGCTATGAAGTTCCACCAGGAATTAGTTTTCATGCAAAAACTGTCTATTTCAACTAACTTTGTCCATCCAAAACGAACTTTGTACTTTGCTATGAAGTTCCACCAGGAATGAGTTTTCATGCAAAAACTGTCTATTTCAACTAACTTTGTCCATCCAAAACGAACTTTGTACTTTGCTATGAAGTTCCACCAGGAATGAGTTTTTATGCAAAAACTGTCTATTTCAACTAACTTTGTCCATCCAAAACGAACTTTGTACTTTGCTATGAAGTTCCACCAGGAATGAGTTTTCATGCAAAAACTGTCTATTTCAACTAACTTTGTCCATCCAAAACGAACTTTGTAC
Source organism: Anopheles moucheti (assembly GCF_943734755.1). Taxonomy (NCBI): domain Eukaryota; kingdom Metazoa; phylum Arthropoda; class Insecta; order Diptera; family Culicidae; genus Anopheles; species Anopheles moucheti. Next base: position 146,529 of record NW_026453672.1, read on the forward strand.
TTTGCTATGAAGTTCCACCAGGAATGAGTTTTCATGCAAAAACTGTCTATTTCAACTAAATTGATCCATCCAAAACGAACTTTGTACTTTGCTATGAAGTTCCACCAGGAATGAGTTTTCATGCAAGAACTGTCTATTTCAACTAACTTTGTCCATCCAAAACGAACTTTGTACTTTGCTATGAAGTTCCACCAGGAATGAGTTTTCATGCAAAAACTGTCTATTTCAACTTACTTTGTCCATCCAAAACGAACTTTGTACTTTGCTATGAAGTTCCACCAGGAATGAGTTTTCATGCAAAAACTGTCTATTTCAACTAACTTTGTCCTTCCAAAACGAACTTTGTACTTTGCTATGAAGTTCCACCAGGAATGAGTTTTCATGCAAAAACTGTCTATTTCAACTAACTTTGTCCATCCAAAACGAACTTTGTACTTTGCTATGAAGTTCCACCAGGAATGAGTTTTCATGCAAAAACTGTCTATTTCAACTAAATTGATCCATCCAAAACGAACTTTGTACTTTGCTATGAAGTTCCACCAGGAATGAGTTTTCATGCAAGAACTGTCTATTTCAACTAACTTTGTCCATCCAAAACGAACTTTGTACTTTGCTATGAAGTTCCACCAGGAATGAGTTTTCATGCAAAAACTGTCTATTTCAACTTACTTTGTCCATCCAAAACGAACTTTGTACTTTGCTATGAAGTTCCACCAGGAATGAGTTTTCATGCAAAAACTGTCTATTTCAACTAACTTTGTCCATCCAAAACGAACTTTGTACTTTGCTATGAAGTTCCACCAGGAATGAGTTTTCATGCAAAAACTGTCTATTTCAACTAACTTTGTCCTTCCAAAACGAACTTTGTACTTTGCTATGAAGTTCCACCAGGAATGAGTTTTCATGCAAAAACTGTCTATTTCAACTAACTTTGTCCATCCAAAACGAACTTTGTACTTTGCTATGAAGTTCCACCAGGAATGAGTTTTCATGCAAAAACTGTCTATTTCAACTAAATTGATCCATCCAAAACGAACTTTGTACTTTGCTATGAAGTTCCACCAGGAATGAGTTTTCATGCAAAAACTGTCTATTTCAACTAACTTTGTCCATCCAAAACGAACTTTGTACTTTGCTATGAAGTTCCACCAGGAATGAGTTTTCATGCAAGAACTGTCTATTTCAACTAAATTGGTGCATCCGATACGAACTTTGTACTTTGCTATGAAGTTCCACCAGGAATGAGTTTTCATGCAAGAACTGTCTATTTCAACTAAATTGATCCATCCAAAACGAACTTTGTACTTTGCTATGAAGTTCCACCAGGAATGAGTTTTCATGCAAAAACTGTCTATTTCAACTAACTTTGTCCTTCCAAAACGAACTTTGTACTTTGCTATGAAGTTCCACCAGGAATGAGTTTTCATGCAAAAACTGTCTATTTCAACTAACTTTGTCCATCCAAAACGAACTTTGTACTTTGCTATGAAGTTCCACCAGGAATGAGTTTTCATGCAAAAACTGTCTATTTCAACTAACTTTGTCCTTCCAAAACGAACTTTGTACTTTGCTATGAAGTTCCACCAGGAATGAGTTTTCATGCAAAAACTGTCTATTTCAACTTACTTTGTCCATCCAAAACGAACTTTGTACTTTGCTATGAAGTTCCACCAGGAATGAGTTTTCATGCAAAAACTGTCTATTTCAACTAACTTTGTCCTTCCAAAACGAACTTTGTACTTTGCTATGAAGTTCCACCAGGAATGAGTTTTCATGCAAAAACTGTCTATTTCAACTAACTTTGTCCATCCAAAACGAACTTTGTACTTTGCTATGAAGTTCCACCAGGAATGAGTTTTCATGCAAAAACTGTCTATTTCAACTAAATTGATCCATCCAAAACGAACTTTGTACTTTGCTATGAAGTTCCACCAGGAATGAGTTTTCATGCAAGAACTGTCTATTTCAACTAACTTTGTCCATCCAAAACGAACTTTGTACTTTGCTATGAAGTTCCACCAGGAATGAGTTTTCATGCAAAAACTGTCTATTTCAACTTACTTTGTCCATCCAAAACGAACTTTGTACTTTGCTATGAAGTTCCACCAGGAATGAGTTTTCATGCAAAAACTGTCTATTTCAACTAACTTTGTCCATCCAAAACGAACTTTGTACTTTGCTATGAAGTTCCACCAGGAATGAGTTTTCATGCAAAAACTGTCTATTTCAACTAACTTTGTCCTTCCAAAACGAACTTTGTACTTTGCTATGAAGTTCCACCAGGAATGAGTTTTCATGCAAAAACTGTCTATTTCAACTAACTTTGTCCATCCAAAACGAACTTTGTACTTTGCTATGAAGTTCCACCAGGAATGAGTTTTCATGCAAGAACTGTCTATTTCAACTAAATTGGTGCATCCGATACGAACTTTGTACTTTGCTATGAAGTTCCACCAGGAATGAGTTTTCATGCAAGAACTGTCTATTTCAACTAAATTGATCCATCCAAAACGAACTTTGTACTTTGCTATGAAGTTCCACCAGGAATGAGTTTTCATGCAAAAACTGTCTATTTCAACTAACTTTGTCCTTCCAAAACGAACTTTGTACTTTGCTATGAAGTTCCACCAGGAATGAGTTTTCATGCAAAAACTGTCTATTTCAACTAACTTTGTCCATCCAAAACGAACTTTGTACTTTGCTATGAAGTTCCACCAGGAATGAGTTTTCATGCAAGAACTGTCTATTTCAACTAAATTGGTGCATCCGATACGAACTTTGTACTTTGCTATGAAGTTCTACCAGGAATGAGTTTTCATGCAAGAACTGTCTATTTCAACTAACTTTGTCCATCCAAAACGAACTTTGTACTTTGCTATGAAGTTCCACCAGGAATGAGTTTTCATGCAAAAACTGTCTATTTCAACTAACTTTGTCCTTCCAAAACGAACTTTGTACTTTGCTATGAAGTTCCACCAGGAATGAGTTTTCATGCAAAAACTGTCTATTTCAACTAACTTTGTCCATCCAAAACGAACTTTGTACTTTGCTATGAAGTTCCACCAGGAATGAGTTTTCATGCAAAAACTGTCTATTTCAACTAAATTGATCCATCCAAAACGAACTTTGTACTTTGCTATGAAGTTCCACCAGGAATGAGTTTTCATGCAAGAACTGTCTATTTCAACTAACTCTGTCCATCCAAAACGAACTTTGTACTTTGCTATGAAGTTCCACCAGGAATGAGTTTTTATGCAAAAACTGTCTATTTCAACTTACTTTGTCTATCCAAAACGAACTTTGTACTTTGCTATGAAGTTCCACCAGGAATGAGTTTTCATGCAAAAACTGTCTATTTCAACTAACTTTGTCCATCCAAAACGAACTTTGTACTTTGCTATGAAGTTCCACCAGGAATGAGTTTTCATGCAAAAACTGTCTATTTTAACTAAATTGATCCATCCAAAACGAACTTTGTACTTTGCTATGAAGTTCCACCAGGAATGAGTTTTCATGCAAAAACTGTCTATTTCAACTAACTTTGTCCATCCAAAACGAACTTTGTACTTTGCTATGAAGTTCCACCAGGAATGAGTTTTTATGCAAAAACTGTCTATTTCAACTAAATTGATCCATCCAAAACGAACTTTGTACTTTGCTATGAAGTTCCACCAGGAATTAGTTTTCATGCAAAAACTGTCTATTTCAACTAACTTTGTCCATCCAAAACGAACTTTGTACTTTGCTATGAAGTTCCACCAGGAATGAGTTTTCATGCAAAAACTGTCTATTTCAACTAACTTTGTCCATCCAAAACGAACTTTGTACTTTGCTATGAAGTTCCACCAGGAATGAGTTTTTATGCAAAAACTGTCTATTTCAACTAACTTTGTCCATCCAAAACGAACTTTGTACTTTGCTATGAAGTTCCACCAGGAATGAGTTTTCATGCAAAAACTGTCTATTTCAACTTAATTCGTCCATCCGATACGAACTTTGTACTTTGCTATGAAGTTCCACCAGGAATGAGTTTTCATGCAAAAACTGTCTATTTCAACTAAATTGATCCATCCAAAACGAACTTTGTTCTTTGCTATGAAGTTCCACCAGGAATGAGTTTTCATGCAAAAACTGTCTATTTCAACTTAATTCGTCCATCCGATACGAACTTTGTACTTTGCTATGAAGTTCTACCAGGAATGAGTTTTCATGCAAGAACTGTCTATTTCAACTAACTTTGTCCATCCAAAACGAACTTTGTACTTTGCTATGAAGTTCCACCAGGAATGAGTTTTCATGCAAGAACTGTCTATTTCAACTAACTTTGTCCATCCAAAACGAACTTTGTACTTTGCTATGAAGTTCCACCAGGAATGAGTTTTCATGCAAAAACTGTCTATTTCAACTAACTTTGTCCATCCAAAACGAACTTTGTACTTTGCTATGAAGTTCCACCAGGAATGAGTTTTCATGCAAAAACTGTCTATTTCAACTAAATTGATCCATCCAAAACGAACTTTGTTCTTTGCTATGAAGTTCCACCAGGAATGAGTTTTCATGCAAAAACTGTCTATTTCAATTTAATTCGTCCATCCGATACGAACTTTGTACTTTGCTATGAAGTTCTACCAGGAATGAGTTTTCATGCAAGAACTGTCTATTTCAACTAACTTTGTCCATCCAAAACGAACTTTGTACTTTGCTATGAAGTTCCACCAGGAATGAGTTTTCATGCAAAAACTGTCTATTTCAACTAACTTTGTCCATCCAAAACGAACTTTGTACTTTGCTATGAAGTTCCACCAGGAATGAGTTTTCATGCAAAAACTGTCTATTTCAACTAAATTGATCCATCCAAAACGAACTTTGTTCTTTGCTATGAAGTTCTACCAGGAATGAGTTTTCATGCAAGAACTGTCTATTTCAACTAACTTTGTCCATCCAAAACGAACTTTGTACTTTGCTATGAAGTTCCACCAGGAATGAGTTTTCATGCAAGAACTGTCTATTTCAACTAACTTTGTCCATCCAAAACGAACTTTGTACTTTGCTATGAAGTTCCACCAGGAATGAGTTTTCATGCAAAAACTGTCTATTTCAACTAACTTTGTCCATCCAAAACGAACTTTGTACTTTGCTATGAAGTTCTACCAGGAATGAGTTTTTATGCAAAAACTGTCTATTTCAACTAATTTTGTCCATCCAAAACGAACTTTGTACTTTGCTATGAAGTTCCACCAGGAATGAGTTTTCATGCAAAAACTGTCTATTTCAACTAAATTGATCCATCCAAAACGAACTTTGTACTTTGCTATGAAGTTCCACCAGGAATGAGTTTTCATGCAAAAACTGTCTATTTCAACTAAATTGATCCATCCAAAACGAACTTTGTTCTTTGCTATGAAGTTCTACCAGGAATGAGTTTTCATGCAAAAACTGTCTATTTCAACTTAATTCGTCCATCCGATACGAACTTTGTACTTTGCTATGAAGTTCCACCAGGAATGAGTTTTCATGCAAAAACTGTCTATTTCAACTAAATTGATCCATCCAAAACGAACTTTGTACTTTGCTATGAAGTTCCACCAGGAATGAGTTTTCATGCAAGAACTGTCTATTTCAACTAACTTTGTCCATCCAAAACGAACTTTATACTTTGCTATGAAGTTCCATCAGGAATGAGTTTTCATGCAAAAACTGTCTATTTCAACTAACTTTGTCCATCCAAAACGAACTTTGTACTTTGCTATGAAGTTCCACCAGGAATGAGTTTTCATGCAAAAACTGTCTATTTCAACTAAATTGATCCATCCAAAACGAACTTTGTACTTTGCTATGAAGTTCCACCAGAAATGAGTTTTCATGCAAAAACTGTCTATTTCAACTAAATTGATCCATCCAAAACGAACTTTGTTCTTTGCTATGAAGTTCCACCAGAAATGAGTTTTCATGCAAAAACTGTCTATTTCAACTAAATTGATCCATCCAAAACGAACTTTGTTCTTTGCTATGAAGTTCTACCAGGAATGAGTTTTCATGCAAGAACTGTCTATTTCAACTAACTTTGTCCATCCAAAACGAACTTTATACTTTGCTATGAAGTTCCATCAGGAATGAGTTTTCATGCAAAAACTGTCTATTTCAACTAACTTTGTCCATCCAAAACGAACTTTGTACTTTGCTATGAAGTTCCACCAGGAATGAGTTTTCATGCAAAAACTGTCTATTTCAACTAAATTGATCCATCCAAAACGAACTTTGTACTTTGCTATGAAGTTCCACCAGAAATGAGTTTTCATGCAAAAACTGTCTATTTCAACTAAATTGATCCATCCAAAACGAACTTTGTTCTTTGCTATGAAGTTCTACCAGGAATGAGTTTTCATGCAAAAACTGTCTATTTCAACTTAATTCGTCCATCCGATACGAACTTTGTACTTTGCTATGAAGTTCCACCAGGAATGAGTTTTCATGCAAAAACTGTCTATTTCAACTAAATTGATCCATCCAAAACGAACTTTGTACTTTGCTATGAAGTTCCACCAGGAATGAGTTTTCATGCAAAAACTGTCTATTTCAACTAACTTTGTCCATCCAAAACGAACTTTGTACTTTGCTATGAAGTTCCACCAGGAATGAGTTTTCATGCAAAAACTGTCTATTTCAACTAAATTGATCCATCCAAAACGAACTTTGTTCTTTGCTATGAAGTTCCACCAGGAATGAGTTTTCATGCAAAAACTGTCTATTTCAACTTAATTCGTCCATCCGATACGAACTTTGTACTTTGCTATGAAGTTCTACCAGGAATGAGTTTTCATGCAAAAACTGTCTATTTCAACTAAATTGATCCATCCAAAACGAACTTTGTTCTTTGCTATGAAGTTCTACCAGGAATGAGTTTTCATGCAAACACTGTCTATTTCAACTAAATTGATCCATCCAAAACGAACTTTGTACTTTGCTATGAAGTTCCACCAGGAATGAGTTTTCATGCAAAAACTGTCTATTTCAACTAATTTTGTCCATCCAAAACGAACTTTGTACTTTGCTATGAAGTTCCACCAGGAATGAGTTTTCATGCAAAAACTGTCTATTTCAACTAAATTGATCCATCCAAAACGAACTTTGTACTTTGCTATGAAGTTCCACCAGGAATGAGTTTTCATGCAAAAACTGTCTATTTCAACTAAATTGATCCATCCAAAACGAACTTTGTTCTTTGCTATGAAGTTCTACCAGGAATGAGTTTTCATGCAAACACTGTCTATTTCAACTAAATTGATCCATCCAAAACGAACTTTGTACTTTGCTATGAAGTTCCACCAGGAATGAGTTTTCATGCAAAAACTGTCTATTTCAACTAAATTGATCCATCCAAAACGAACTTTGTACTTTGCTATGAAGTTCCACCAGGAATGAGTTTTCATGCAAAAACTGTCTATTTCAACTAATTTTGTCCATCCAAAACGAACTTTGTACTTTGCTATGAAGTTCCACCAGGAATGAGTTTTCATGCAAAAACTGTCTATTTCAACTAAATTGATCCATCCAAAACGAACTTTGTACTTTGCTATGAAGTTCCACCAGGAATGAGTTTTCATGCAAAAACTGTCTATTTCAACTAAATTGATCCATCCAAAACGAACTTTGTTCTTTGCTATGAAGTTCTACCAGGAATGAGTTTTCATGCAAACACTGTCTATTTCAACTAAATTGATCCATCCAAAACGAACTTTGTACTTTGCAATGAAGTTCCACCAGGAATGAGTTTTCATGCAAAAACTGTCTATTTCAACTAAATTGATCCATCCAAAACGAACTTTGTACTTTGCTATGAAGTTCCACCAGGAATGAGTTTTCATGCAAAAACTGTCTATTTCAACTAAATTGATCCATCCAAAACGAACTTTGTACTTTGCTATGAAGTTCCACCAGGAATGAGTTTTCATGCAAAAACTGTCTATTTCAACTAACTTTGTCCATCCAAAACGAACTTTGTACTTTGCTATGAAGTTCCACCAGAAAAGAGTTTTCATGCAAAAACTGTCTATTTTAACTAAATTGATCCATCCAAAACGAACTTTGTACTTTGCTATGAAGTTCTACCAGGAATGAGTTTTCATGCAAAAACTGTCTATTTCAACTAAATTGATCCATCCAAAACGAACTTTGTACTTTGCTATGAAGTTCCACCAGGAATGAGTTTTCATGCAAAAACTGTCTATTTCAACTAAATTGATCCATCCAAAACGAACTTTGTACTTTGCTATGAAGTTCCACCAGGAATGAGTTTTCATGCAAAAACTGTCTATTTCAACTAAATTGATCCATCCAAAACGAACTTTGTTCTTTGCTATGAAGTTCTACCAGGAATGAGTTTTCATGCAAAAACTGTCTATTTCAACTAACTTTGTCCATCCAAAACGAACTTTGTACTTTGCTATGAAGTTCCACCAGGAATGAGTTTTCATGCAAAAACTGTCTATTTCAACTAAATTGATCCATCCAAAACGAACTTTGTTCTTTGCTATGAAGTTCCACCAGGAATGAGTTTTCATGCAAAAACTGTCTATTTCAACTAACTTTGTCCATCCAAAACGAACTTTGTACTTTGCTATGAAGTTCCACCAGGAATGAGTTTTCATGCAAAAACTGTCTATTTCAACTAATTTTGTCCATCCAAAACGAACTTTGTACTTTGCTATGAAGTTCCACCAGGAATGAGTTTTCATGCAAAAACTGTCTATTTCAACTAAATTGATCCATCCAAAACGAACTTTGTACTTTGCTATGAAGTTCCACCAGGAATGAGTTTTCATGCAAAAACTGTCTATTTCAACTAAATTGATCCATCCAAAACGAACTTTGTACTTTGCTATGAAGTTCCACCAGGAATGAGTTTTCATGCAAAAACTGTCTATTTCAACTAAATTGATCCATCCAAAACGAACTTTGTACTTTGCTATGAAGTTCCACCAGGAATGAGTTTTCATGCAAAAACTGTCTATTTCAACTAAATTGATCCATCCGAAACGAACTTTGTACTTTGCTATGAAGTTCCACCAGGAATGAGTTTTCATGCAAAAACTGTCTATTTCAACTAAATTGATCCATCCAAAACGAACTTTGTACTTTGCTATGAAGTTCCACCAGGAATGAGTTTTCATGCAAAAACTGTCTATTTCAACTAAATTGATCCATCCAAAACGAACTTTGTTCTTTGCTATGAAGTTCTACCAGGAATGAGTTTTCATGCAAAAACTGTCTATTTCAACTAACTTTGTCCATCCAAAACGAACTTTGTACTTTGCTATGAAGTTCCACCAGGAATGAGTTTTCATGCAAAAACTGTCTATTTCAACTAAATTGATCCATCCAAAACGAACTTTGTACTTTGCTATGAAGTTCCACCAGGAATGAGTTTTCATGCAAAAACTGTCTATTTCAACTAAATTGATCCATCCAAAACGAACTTTGTACTTTGCTATGAAGTTCCACCAGGAATGAGTTTTCATGCAAAAACTGTCTATTTCAACTAAATTGATCCATCCAAAACGAACTTTGTTCTTTGCTATGAAGTTCTACCAGGAATGAGTTTTCATGCAAAAACTGTCTATTTCAACTAACTTTGTCCATCCAAAACGAACTTTGTACTTTGCTATGAAGTTCCACCAGGAATGAGTTTTCATGCAAAAACTGTCTATTTCAACTAATTTTGTCCATCCAAAACGAACTTTGTACTTTGCTATGAAGTTCCACCAGGAATGAGTTTTCATGCAAAAACTGTCTATTTCAACTAAATTGATCCATCCAAAACGAACTTTGTACTTTGCTATGAAGTTCCACCAGGAATGAGTTTTCATGCAAAAACTGTCTATTTCAACTAAATTGATCCATCCAAAACGAACTTTGTTCTTTGCTATGAAGTTCTACCAGGAATGAGTTTTCATGCAAAAACTGTCTATTTCAACTTAATTCGTCCATCCGATACGAACTTTGTACTTTGCTATGAAGTTCCACCAGGAATGAGTTTTTATGCAAAAACTGTCTATTTCAACTAACTTTGTCCATCCAAAACGAACTTTGTACTTTGCTATGAAGTTCCACCAGGAATGAGTTTTCATGCAAAAACTGTCTATTTTAACTAAATTGATCCATCCAAAACGAACTTTGTACTTTGCTATGAAGTTCTACCAGGAATGAGTTTTCATGCAAGAACTGTCTATTTCAACTAACTTTGTCCATCCAAAACGAACTTTGTACTTTGCTATGAAGTTCCACCAGGAATGAGTTTTCATGCAAAAACTGTCTATTTCAACTAACTTTGTCCATCCAAAACGAACTTTGTACTTTGCTATGAAGTTCCACCAGGAATGAGTTTTCATGCAAAAACTGTCTATTTCAACTAACTTGATCCATCCAAAACGAACTTTGTACTTTGCTATGAAGTTCCACCAGGAATGAGTTTTCATGCAAAAACTGTCTATTTCAACTAAATTGATCCATCCAAAACGAACTTTGTTCTTTGCTATGAAGTTCTACCAGGAATGAGTTTTCATGCAAAAACTGTCTATTTTAATTTAATTCGTCCATCCAAAACGAACTTTGTACTTTGCTATGAAGTTCCACCAGGAATGAGTTTTTATGCAAAAACTGTCTATTTCAACTAACTTTGTCCATCCAAAACGAACTTTGTACTTTGCTATGAAGTTTCACCAGGAATGAGTTTTCATGCAAAAATTATCTATTTCAACTAACTTTGTCCATCCAAAACGAACTTTGTACTTTGCTATGAAGTTCCACCAGGAATAAGTTTTCATGCAAAAACTGTCTATTTCAACTAACTTTGTCCATCCAAAACGAACTTTGTACTTTGCTATGAAGTTCCACCAGGAATGAGTTTTCATGCAAAAACTGTCTATTTCAACTAAATTGATCCATCCAAAACGAACTTTGTACTTTGCTATGAAGTTCCACCAGGAATGAGTTTTCATGCAAAAACTGTCTATTTCAACTAAATTGATCCATCCAAAACGAACTTTGTTCTTTGCTATGAAGTTCTACCAGGAATGAGTTTTCATGCAAAAACTGTCTATTTCAACTTAATTCGTCCATCCGATACGAACTTTGTACTTTGCTATGAAGTTCCACCAGGAATGAGTTTTCATGCAAAAACTGTCTATTTCAACTAAATTGAACCATCCAAAACGAACTTTGTTCTTTGCTATGAAGTTCTACCAGGAATGAGTTTTCATGCAAAAACTGTCTATTTCAACTTAATTCGTCCATCCGATACGAACTTTGTACTTTGCTATGAAGTTCCACCAGGAATGAGTTTTCATGCAAAAACTGTCTATTTCAACTAAATTGATCCATCCAAAACGAACTTTGTACTTTGCTATGAAGTTCCACCAGGAATGAGTTTTCATGCAAAAACTGTCTATTTCAACTAAATTGATCCATCCAAAACGAACTTTGTACTTTGCTATGAAGTTCCACCAGGAATGAGTTTTCATGCAAAAACTGTCTATTTCAACTAAATTGATCCATCCAAAACGAACTTTGTACTTTGCTATGAAGTTCCACCAGGAATGAGTTTTCATGCAAAAACTGTCTATTTCAACTAACTTTGTCCATCCAAAACGAACTTTGTACTTTGCTATGAAGTTCCACCAGGAATGAGTTTTCATGCAAAAACTGTCTATTTCAACTAAATTGATCCATCCAAAACGAACTTTGTTCTTTGCTATGAAGTTCTACCAGGAATGAGTTTTCATGCAAAAACTGTCTATTTCAACTTAATTCGTCCATCCGATACGAACTTTGTACTTTGCTATGAAGTTCCACCAGGAATGAGTTTTCATGCAAAAACTGTCTATTTCAACTAAATTGATCCATCCAAAACGAACTTTGTTCTTTGCTATGAAGTTCTACCAGGAATGAGTTTTCATGCAAAAACTGTCTATTTCAACTTAATTCGTCCATCCGATACGAACTTTGTACTTTGCTATGAAGTTCCACCAGGAATGAGTTTTTATGCAAAAACTGTCTATTTCAACTAACTTTGTCCATCCAAAACGAACTTTGTACTTTGCTATGAAGTTCCACCAGGAATGAGTTTTCATGCAAAAATTGTCTATTTTAACTTAATTGATCCATCCAAAACGAACTTTGTACTTTGCTATGAAGTTCTACCAGGAATGAGTTTTCATGCAAGAACTGTCTATTTCAACTAACTTTGTCCATCCAAAACGAACTTTGTACTTTGCTATGAAGTTCCACCAGGAATGAGTTTTCATGCAAAAACTGTCTATTTCAACTAACTTTGTCCATCCAAAACGAACTTTGTACTTTGCTATGAAGTTCCACCAGGAATGAGTTTTCATGCAAAAACTGTCTATTTCAACTAAATTGATCCATCCAAAACGAACTTTGTACTTTGCTATGAAGTTCCACCAGGAATGAGTTTTCATGCAAAAACTGTCTATTTCAACTAAATTGATCCATCCAAAACGAACTTTGTACTTTGCTATGAAGTTCCACCAGGAATGAGTTTTCATGCAAAAACTGTCTATTTCAACTAAATTGATCCATCCAAAACGAACTTTGTACTTTGCTATGAAGTTCCACCAGGAATGAGTTTTCATGCAAAAACTGTCTATTTCAACTAAATTGATCCATCCAAAACAAACTTTGTTCTTTGCTATGAAGTTCTACCAGGAATGAGTTTTCATGCAAAAACTGTCTATTTCAACTTAATTCGTCCATCCGATACGAACTTTGTACTTTGCTATGAAGTTCCACCAGGAATGAGTTTTTATGCAAAAACTGTCTATTTCAACTAACTTTGTCCATCCAAAACGAACTTTGTACTTTGCTATGAAGTTCCACCAGGAATGAGTTTTCATGCAAAAACTGTCTATTTTAACTAAATTGATCCATCCAAAACGAACTTTGTACTTTGCTATGAAGTTCTACCAGGAATGAGTTTTCATGCAAGAACTGTCTATTTCAACTAACTTTGTCCATCCAAAACGAACTTTGTACTTTGCTATGAAGTTCTACCAGGAATGAGTTTTCATGCAAAAACTGTCTATTTCAACTTAATTCGTCCATCCGATACGAACTTTGTACTTTGCTATGAAGTTCCACCAGGAATGAGTTTTCATGCAAAAACTGTCTATTTCAACTAAATTGATCCATCCAAAACGAACTTTGTACTTTGCTATGAAGTTCCACCAGGAATGAGTTTTCATGCAAAAACTGTCTATTTCAACTAAATTGATCCATCCAAAACGAACTTTGTACTTTGCTATGAAGTTCCACCAGGAATGAGTTTTCATGCAAAAACTGTCTATTTCAACTAAATTGATCCATCCAAAACGAACTTTGTACTTTGCTATGAAGTTCCACCAGGAATGAGTTTTCATGCAAAAACTGTCTATTTCAACTAAATTGATCCATCCAAAACGAACTTTGTTCTTTGCTATGAAGTTCTACCAGGAATGAGTTTTCATGCAAAAACTGTCTATTTCAACTTAATTCGTCCATCCGATACGAACTTTGTACTTTGCTATGAAGTTCCACCAGGAATGAGTTTTTATGCAAAAACTGTCTATTTCAACTAACTTTGTCCATCCAAAACGAACTTTGTACTTTGCTATGAAGTTCCACCAGGAATGAGTTTTCATGCAAAAACTGTCTATTTCAACTAAATTGATCCATCCAAAACGAACTTTGTACTTTGCTATGAAGTTCCACCAGGGATGAGTTTTCATGCAAAAACTGTCTATTTCAACTAACTTTGTCCATCCAAAACGAACTTTGTACTTTGCTATGAAGTTCCACCAGGAATGAGTTTTCATGCAAAAACTGTCTATTTCAACTAAATTGATCCATCCAAAACGAACTTTGTTCTTTGCTATGAAGTTCTACCAGGAATGAGTTTTCATGCAAAAACTGTCTATTTCAACTTAATTCGTCCATCCGATACGAACTTTGTACTTTGCTATGAAGTTCCACCAGGAATGAGTTTTTATGCAAAAACTGTCTATTTCAACTAACTTTGTCCATCCAAAACGAACTTTGTACTTTGCTATGAAGTTCCACCAGGAATGAGTTTTCATGCAAAAACTGTCTATTTCAACTAACTTTGTCCATCCAAAACGAACTTTGTACTTTGCTATGAAGTTCCACCAGGAATGAGTTTTCATGCAAAAACTGTCTATTTCAACTAAATTGATCCATCCAAAACGAACTTTGTACTTTGCTATGAAGTTCCACCAGGGATGAGTTTTCATGCAAAAACTGTCTATTTCAACTAAATTGATCCATCCAAAACGAACTTTGTTCTTTGCTATGAAGTTCTACCAGGAATGAGTTTTCATGCAAAAACTGTCTATTTTAATTTAATTCGTCCATCCAAAACGAACTTTGTACTTTGCTATGAAGTTCCACCAGGAATGAGTTTTTATGCAAAAACTGTCTATTTCAACTAACTTTGTCCATCCAAAACGAACTTTGTACTTTGCTATGAAGTTCCACCAGGAATGAGTTTTCATGCAAAAACTGTCTATTTTAACTAAATTGATCCATCCAAAACGAACTTTGTACTTTGCTATGAAGTTCTACCAGGAATGAGTTTTCATGCAAGAACTGTCTATTTCAACTAACTTTGTCCATCCAAAACGAACTTTGTACTTTGCTATGAAGTTCCACCAGGAATGAGTTTTCATGCAAAAACTGTCTATTTCAACTAACTTTGTCCATCCAAAACGAACTTTGTACTTTGCTATGAAGTTCCACCAGGAATGAGTTTTCATGCAAAAACTGTCTATTTCAACTAAATTGATCCATCCAAAACGAACTTTGTACTTTGCTATGAAGTTCCACCAGGAATGAGTTTTCATGCAAAAACTGTCTATTTCAACTAAATTGATCCATCCAAAACGAACTTTGTACTTTGCTATGAAGTTCCACCAGGGATGAGTTTTCATGCAAAAACTGTCTATTTCAACTAAATTGATCCATCCAAAACGAACTTTGTTCTTTGCTATGAAGTTCTACCAGGAATGAGTTTTCATGCAAAAACTGTCTGTTTTAATTTAATTCGTCCATCCAAAACGAACTTTGTACTTTGCTATGAAGTTCCACCAGGAATGAGTTTTTATGCAAAAACTGTCTATTTCAACTAACTTTGTCCATCCAAAACGAACTTTGTACTTTGCTATGAAGTTCCACCAGGAATGAGTTTTCATGCAAAAACTGTCTATTTTAACTAAATTGATCCATCCAAAACGAACTTTGTACTTTGCTATGAAGTTCTACCAGGAATGAGTTTTCATGCAAGAACTGTCTATTTCAACTAACTTTGTCCATCCAAAACGAACTTTGTACTTTGCTATGAAGTTCCACCAGGAATGAGTTTTCATGCAAAAACTGTCTATTTCAACTAACTTTGTCCATCCAAAACGAACTTTGTACTTTGCTATGAAGTTCCACCAGGAATGAGTTTTCATGCAAAAACTGTCTATTTCAACTAAATTGATCCATCCAAAACGAACTTTGTTCTTTGCTATGAAGTTCTACCAGGAATGAGTTTTCATGCAAAAACTGTCTATTTCAACTTAATTCGTCCATCCGATACGAACTTTGTACTTTGCTATGAAGTTCCACCAGGAATGAGTTTTCATGCAAAAACTGTCTATTTTAACTAAATTGATCCATCCAAAACGAACTTTGTACTTTGCTTTGAAGTTCTACCAGGAATGAGTTTTCATGCAAGAACTGTCTATTTCAACTAACTTTGTCCATCCAAAACGAACTTTGTACTTTGCTATGAAGTTCCACCAGGAATGAGTTTCCATGCAAAAACTGTCTATTTCAACTAACTTTGTCCATCCAAAACGAACTTTGTACTTTGCTATGAAGTTCCACCAGGAATGAGTTTTCATGCAAAAACTGTCTATTTCAACTAAATTGATCCATCCAAAACGAACTTTGTACTTTGCTATGAAGTTCCACCAGGGATGAGTTTTCATGCAAAAACTGTCTATTTCAAATAAATTGATCCATCCAAAACGAACTTTGTTCTTTGCTATGAAGTTCTACCAGGAATGAGTTTTCATGCAAAAACTGTCTATTTTAATTTAATTCGTCCATCCAAAACGAACTTTGTACTTTGCTATGAAGTTCCACCAGGAATGAGTTTTTATGCAAGAACTGTCTATTTCAACTAACTTTGTCCATCCAAAACGAACTTTGTACTTTGCTATGAAGTTCCACCAGGAATGAGTTTTCATGCAAAAACTGTCTATTTTAACTAAATTGATCCATCCAAAACGAACTTTGTACTTTGCTATGAAGTTCTACCAGGAATGAGTTTTCATGCAAAAACTGTCTATTTCAACTAACTTTGTCCATCCAAAACGAACTTTGTACTTTGCTATGAAGTTCCACCAGGAATGAGTTTTCATGCAAAAACTGTCTATTTCAACTAACTTTGTCCATCCAAAACGAACTTTGTACTTTGCTATGAACTTCCACCAGGAATGAGTTTTCATGCAAAAACTGTTTATTTCAACTAAATTGATCCATCCAAAACGAACTTTGTACTTTGCTATGAAGTTCCACCAGGAATGAGTTTTCATGCAAAAACTGTCTATTTCAACTAAATTGATCCATCCAAAACGAACTTTGTTCTTTGCTATGAAGTTCTACCAGGAATGAGTTTTCATGCAAAAACTGTCTATTTCAACTTAATTCGTCCATCCGATACGAACTTTGTACTTTGCTATGAAGTTCCACCAGGAATGAGTTTTCATGCAAAAACTGTTTATTTCAACTAAATTGATCCATCCAAAACGAACTTTGTACTTTGCTATGAAGTTCCACCAGGAATGAGTTTTCATGCAAAAACTGTCTATTTCAACTAAATTGATCCATCCAAAACGAACTTTGTTCTTTGCTATGAAGTTCTACCAGGAATGAGTTTTCATGCAAAAACTGTCTATTTCAACTAACTTTGTCCATCCAAAACGAACTTTGTACTTTGCTATGAAGTTCCACCAGGAATGAGTTTTCATGCAAAAACTGTCTATTTCAACTAAATTGATCCATCCAAAACGAACTTTGTACTTTGCTATGAAGTTCTACCAGGAATGAGTTTTCATGCAAGAACTGTCTATTTCAACTAACTTTGTCCATCCAAAACGAACTTTGTACTTTGCTATGAAGTTCCACCAGGAATGAGTTTTCATGCAAAAACTGTCTATTTCAACTAAATTGATCCATCCAAAACGAACTTTGTACTTTGCTATGAAGTTCCACCAGGAATGAGTTTTCATGCAAAAACTGTCTATTTCAACTAAATTGATCCATCCAAAACGAACTTTGTTCTTTGCTATGAAGTTCCGCCAGGAATGAGTTTTCATGCAAAAACTGTCTATTTCAACTTAATTCGTCCATCCAAAACGAACTTTGTACTTTGCTATGAAGTTCCACCAGGAATGAGTTTTCATGCAAAAACTGTCTATTTCAACTAACTTTGTCCATCCAAAACGAACTTTGTACTTTGCTATGAAGTTCCACCAGGAATGAGTTTTCATGCAAAAACTGTCTATTTCAACTAAATTGATCCATCCAAAACGAACTTTGTACTTTGCTATGAAGTTCCACCAGGAATGAGTTTTCATGCAAAAACTGTCTATTTCAACTAACTTTGTCCATCCAAAACGAACTTTGTACTTTGCTATGAAGTTCCACCAGGAATGAGTTTTCATGCAAAAACTGTCTATTTCAACTAAATTGATCCATCCAAAACGAACTTTGTACTTTGCTATGAAGTTCCACCAGGAATGAGTTTTCATGCAAAAACTGTCTATTTCAACTAAATTGATCCATCCAAAACGAACTTTGTACTTTGCTATGAAGTTCCACCAGGAATGAGTTTTCATGCAAAAACTGTCTATTTTAACTAAATTGATCCATCCAAAACGAACTTTGTACTTTGCTATGAAGTTCCACCAGGAATGAGTTTTCATGCAAAAACTGTCTATTTCAACTAACTTTGTCCATCCAAAACGAACTTTGTACTTTGCTATGAAGTTCCACCAGGAATGAGTTTTCATGCAAAAACTGTCTATTTCAACTAAATTGATCCATCCAAAACGAACTTTGTACTTTGCTATGAAGTTCCACCAGGAATGAGTTTTCATGCAAAAACTGTCTATTTCAACTAAATTGATCCATCCAAAACGAACTTTGTTCTTTGCTATGAAGTTCCACCAGGAATGAGTTTTCATGCAAAAACTGTCTATTTCAACTAATTTTGTCCATCCAAAACGAACTTTGTACTTTGCTATGAAGTTCCACCAGGAATGAGTTTTCATGCAAAAACTGTCTATTTCAACTAAATTGATCCATCCAAAACGAACTTTGTACTTTGCTATGAAGTTCCACCAGGAATGAGTTTTCATGCAAAAACTGTCTATTTCAACTAAATTGATCCATCCAAAACGAACTTTGTTCTTTGCTATGAAGTTCCACCAGGAATGAGTTTTCATGCAAAAACTGTCTATTTCAACTTAATTCGTCCATCCGATACGAACTTTGTACTTTGCTATGAAGTTCTACCAGGAATGAGTTTTCATGCAAGAACTGTCTATTTCAACTAACTTTGTCCATCCAAAACGAACTTTGTACTTTGCTATGAAGTTCCACCAGGAATGAGTTTTCATGCAAAAACTGTCTATTTCAACTAAATTGATCCATCCAAAACGAACTTTGTTCTTTGCTATGAAGTTCCACCAGGAATGAGTTTTCATGCAAAAACTGTCTATTTCAACTTAATTCGTCCATCCGATACGAACTTTGTACTTTGCTATGAAGTTCTACCAGGAATGAGTTTTCATGCAAGAACTGTCTATTTCAACTAACTTTGTCCATCCAAAACGAACTTTGTACTTTGCTATGAAGTTCCACCAGGAATGAGTTTTCATGCAAAAACTGTCTATTTCAACTAAATTGATCCATCCAAAACGAACTTTGTACTTTGCTATGAAGTTCCACCAGGAATGAGTTTTCATGCAAAAACTGTCTATTTCAACTAACTTTGTCCATCCAAAACGAACTTTGTACTTTGCTATGAAGTTCCACCAGGAATGAGTTTTCATGCAAAAACTGTCTATTTCAACTAATTTTGTCCATCCAAAACGAACTTTGTACTTTGCTATGAAGTTCCACCAGGAATGAGTTTTCATGCAAAAACTGTCTATTTCAACTAAATTGATCCATCCAAAACGAACTTTGTACTTTGCTATGAAGTTCCACCAGGAATGAGTTTTCATGCAAAAACTGTCTATTTCAACTAAATTGATCCATCCAAAACGAACTTTGTTCTTTGCTATGAAGTTCTACCAGGAATGAGTTTTCATGCAAAAACTGTCTTTTTCAACTTAATTCGTCCATCCGATACGAACTTTGTACTTTGCTATGAAGTTCTACCAGGAATGAGTTTTCATGCAAGAACTGTCTATTTCAACTAACTTTGTCCATCCAAAACGAACTTTGTACTTTGCTATGAAGTTCCACCAGGAATGAGTTTTCATGCAAAAACTGTCTATTTCAACTAAATTGATCCATCCAAAACGAACTTTGTATTTTGCTATGAAGTTCCACCAGGAATGAGTTTTCATGCAAAAACTGTCTATTTCAACTAAATTGTTCCATCCAAAACGAACTTTGTACTTTGCTATGAAGTTCCACCAGGAATGAGTTTTCATGCAAAAACTGTCTATTTCAACTAACTTTGTCCATCCAAAACGAACTTTGTACTTTGCTATGAAGTTCCACCAGGAATGAGTTTTCATGCAAAAACTGTCTATTTCAACTAAATTGTTCCATCCAAAACGAACTTTGTACTTTGCTATGAAGTTCCACCAGGAATGAGTTTTCATGCAAAAACTGTCTATTTCAACTAACTTTGTCCATCCAAAACGAACTTTGTACTTTGCTATGAAGTTCCACCAGGAATGAGTTTTCATGCAAAAACTGTCTATTTCAACTAAATTGATCCATCCAAAACGAACTTTGTACTTTGCTATGAAGTTCCACCAGGAATGAGTTTTCATGCAAAAACTGTCTATTTCAACTAAATTGATCCATCCAAAACGAACTTTGTACTTTGCTATGAAGTTCCACCAGGAATGAGTTTTCATGCAAAAACTGTCTATTTCAACTAAATTGATCCATCCAAAACGAACTTTGTACTTTGCTATGAAGTTCCACCAGGAATGAGTTTTCATGCAAAAACTGTCTATTTCAACTAAATTGATCCATCCAAAACGAACTTTGTACTTTGCTATGAAGTTCCACCAGGAATGAGTTTTCATGCAAAAACTGTCTATTTCAACTAACTTTGTCCATCCAAAACGAACTTTGTACTTTGCTATGAAGTTCCACCAGGAATGAGTTTTCATGCAAAAACTGTCTATTTCAACTAAATTGATCCATCCAAAACGAACTTTGTACTTTGCTATGAAGTTCCACCAGGAATGAGTTTTCATGCAAAAACTGTCTATTTCAACTAAATTGATCCATCCAAAACGAACTTTGTATTTTGCTATGAAGTTCCACCAGGAATGAGTTTTCATGCAAAAACTGTCTATTTCAACTAAATTGTTCCATCCAAAACGAACTTTGTACTTTGCTATGAAGTTCCACCAGGAATGAGTTTTCATGCAAAAACTGTCTATTTCAACTAACTTTGTCCATCCAAAACGAACTTTGTACTTTGCTATGAAGTTCCACCAGGAATGAGTTTTCATGCAAAAACTGTCTATTTCAACTAACTTTGTCCATCCAAAACGAACTTTGTTCTTTGCTATGAAGTTCCACCAGGAATGAGTTTTCATGCAAAAACTGTCTATTTCAACTAAATTGATCCATCCAAAACGAACTTTGTACTTTGCTATGAAGTTCCACCAGGAATGAGTTTTCATGCAAAAACTGTCTATTTCAACTAAATTGATCCATCCAAAACGAACTTTGTATTTTGCTATGAAGTTCCACCAGGAATGAGTTTTCATGCAAAAACTGTCTATTTCAACTAAATTGTTCCATCCAAAACGAACTTTGTACTTTGCTATGAAGTTCCACCAGGAATGAGTTTTCATGCAAAAACTGTCTATTTCAACTAAATTGATCCATCCAAAACGAACTTTGTACTTTGCTATGAAGTTCCACCAGGAATGAGTTTTCATGCAAAAACTGTCTATTTCAACTAAATTGATCCATCCAAAACGAACTTTGTATTTTGCTATGAAGTTCCACCAGGAATGAGTTTTCATGCAAAAACTGTCTATTTCAACTAAATTGATCCATCCAAAACGAACTTTGTACTTTGCTATGAAGTTCCACCAGGAATGAGTTTTCATGCAAAAACTGTCTATTTCAACTAACTTTGTCCATCCAAAACGAACTTTGTACTTTGCTATGAAGTTCCACCAGGAATGAGTTTTCATGCAAAAACTGTCTATTTCAACTAACTTTGTCCATCCAAAACGAACTTTGTACTTTGCTATGAAGTTCCACCAGGAATGAGTTTTCATGCAAAAACTGTCTATTTCAACTAAATTGATCCATCCAAAACGAACTTTGTATTTTGCTATGAAGTTCCACCAGGAATGAGTTTTCATGCAAAAACTGTCTATTTCAACTAAATTGTTCCATCCAAAACGAACTTTGTACTTTGCTATGAAGTTCCACCAGGAATGAGTTTTCATGCAAAAACTGTCTATTTCAACTAACTTTGTCCATCCAAAACGAACTTTGTACTTTGCTATGAAGTTCCACCAGGAATGAGTTTTCATGCAAAAACTGTCTATTTCAACTAAATTGATCCATCCAAAACGAACTTTGTACTTTGCTATGAAGTTCCACCAGGAATGAGTTTTCATGCAAAAACTGTCTATTTCAACTAACTTTGTCCATCCAAAACGAACTTTGTACTTTGCTATGAAGTTCCACCAGGAATGAGTTTTCATGCAAAAACTGTCTATTTCAACTAAATTGATCCATCCAAAACGAACTTTGTACTTTGCTATGAAGTTCCACCAGGAATGAGTTTTCATGCAAAAACTGTCTATTTCAACTAAATTGATCCATCCAAAACGAACTTTGTACTTTGCTATGAAGTTCCACCAGGAATGAGTTTTCATGCAAAAACTGTCTATTTCAACTAAATTGATCCATCCAAAACGAACTTTGTACTTTGCTATGAAGTTCCACCAGGAATGAGTTTTCATGCAAAAACTGTCTATTTCAACTAAATTGATCCATCCAAAACGAACTTTGTACTTTGCTATGAAGTTCCACCAGGAATGAGTTTTCATGCAAAAACTGTCTATTTCAACTAACTTTGTCCATCCAAAACGAACTTTGTACTTTGCTATGAAGTTCCACCAGGAATGAGTTTTCATGCAAAAACTGTCTATTTCAACTAAATTGATCCATCCAAAACGAACTTTGTACTTTGCTATGAAGTTCCACCAGGAATGAGTTTTCATGCAAAAACTGTCTATTTCAACTAAATTGATCCATCCAAAACGAACTTTGTATTTTGCTATGAAGTTCCACCAGGAATGAGTTTTCATGCAAAAACTGTCTATTTCAACTAAATTGTTCCATCCAAAACGAACTTTGTACTTTGCTATGAAGTTCCACCAGGAATGAGTTTTCATGCAAAAACTGTCTATTTCAACTAACTTTGTCCATCCAAAACGAACTTTGTACTTTGCTATGAAGTTCCACCAGGAATGAGTTTTCATGCAAAAACTGTCTATTTCAACTAAATTGATCCATCCAAAACGAACTTTGTATTTTGCTATGAAGTTCCATCAGGAATGAGTTTTCATGCAAAAACTGTCTATTTCAACTAAATTGTTCCATCCAAAACGAACTTTGTACTTTGCTATGAAGTTCCACCAGGAATGAGTTTTCATGCAAAAACTGTCTATTTCAACTAACTTTGTCCATCCAAAACGAACTTTGTACTTTGCTATGAAGTTCCACCAGGAATGAGTTTTCATGCAAAAACTGTCTATTTTAACTAAATTGATCCATCCAAAACGAACTTTGTATTTTGCTATGAAGTTCCACCAGGAATGAGTTTTCATGCAAAAACTGTCTATTTCAACTAAATTGATCCATCCAAAACGAACTTTGTACTTTGCTATGAAGTTCCACCAGGAATGAGTTTTCATGCAAAAACTGTCTATTTCAACTAAATTGATCCATCCAAAACGAACTTTGTATTTTGCTATGAAGTTCCACCAGGAATGAGTTTTCATGCAAAAACTGTCTATTTCAACTAAATTGATCCATCCAAAACGAACTTTGTACTTTGCTATGAAGTTCCACCAGGAATGAGTTTTCATGCAAAAACTGTCTATTTCAACTAAATTGATCCATCCAAAACGAACTTTGTATTTTGCTATGAAGTTCCACCAGGAATGAGTTTTCATGCAAAAACTGTCTATTTCAACTAAATTGTTCCATCCAAAACGAACTTTGTACTTTGCTATGAAGTTCCACCAGGAATGAGTTTTCATGCAAAAACTGTCTATTTCAACTAACTTTGTCCATCCAAAACGAACTTTGTACTTTGCTATGAAGTTCCACCAGGAATGAGTTTTCATGCAAAAACTGTCTATTTCAACTAAATTGTTCCATCCAAAACGAACTTTGTACTTTGCTATGAAGTTCCACCAGGAATGAGTTTTCATGCAAAAACTGTCTATTTCAACTAACTTTGTCCATCCAAAACGAACTTTGTACTTTGCTATGAAGTTCCACCAGGAATGAGTTTTCATGCAAAAACTGTCTATTTCAACTAAATTGATCCATCCAAAACGAACTTTGTACTTTGCTATGAAGTTCCACCAGGAATGAGTTTTCATGCAAAAACTGTCTATTTCAACTAAATTGATCCATCCAAAACGAACTTTGTACTTTGCTATGAAGTTCCACCAGGAATGAGTTTTCATGCAAAAACTGTCTATTTCAACTAAATTGATCCATCCAAAACGAACTTTGTACTTTGCTATGAAGTTCCACCAGGAATGAGTTTTCATGCAAAAACTGTCTATTTCAACTAAATTGATCCATCCAAAACGAACTTTGTACTTTGCTATGAAGTTCCACCAGGAATGAGTTTTCATGCAAAAACTGTCTATTTCAACTAACTTTGTCCATCCAAAACGAACTTTGTACTTTGCTATGAAGTTCCACCAGGAATGAGTTTTCATGCAAAAACTGTCTATTTCAACTAAATTGATCCATCCAAAACGAACTTTGTACTTTGCTATGAAGTTCCACCAGGAATGAGTTTTCATGCAAAAACTGTCTATTTCAACTAAATTGATCCATCCAAAACGAACTTTGTATTTTGCTATGAAGTTCCACCAGGAATGAGTTTTCATGCAAAAACTGTCTATTTCAACTAAATTGTTCCATCCAAAACGAACTTTGTACTTTGCTATGAAGTTCCACCAGGAATGAGTTTTCATGCAAAAACTGTCTATTTCAACTAACTTTGTCCATCCAAAACGAACTTTGTACTTTGCTATGAAGTTCCACCAGGAATGAGTTTTCATGCAAAAACTGTCTATTTCAACTAAATTGATCCATCCAAAACGAACTTTGTACTTTGCTATGAAGTTCCACCAGGAATGAGTTTTCATGCAAAAACTGTCTATTTCAACTAAATTGATCCATCCAAAACGAACTTTGTACTTTGCTATGAAGTTCCACCAGGAATGAGTTTTCATGCAAAAACTGTCTATTTCAACTAAATTGATCCATCCAAAACGAACTTTGTACTTTGCTATGAAGTTCCACCAGGAATGAGTTTTCATGCAAAAACTGTCTATTTCAACTAACTTTGTCCATCCAAAACGAACTTTGTACTTTGCTATGAAGTTCCACCAGGAATGAGTTTTCATGCAAAAACTGTCTATTTCAACTAAATTGATCCATCCAAAACGAACTTTGTACTTTGCTATGAAGTTCCACCAGGAATGAGTTTTCATGCAAAAACTGTCTATTTCAACTAAATTGATCCATCCAAAACGAACTTTGTATTTTGCTATGAAGTTCCACCAGGAATGAGTTTTCATGCAAAAACTGTCTATTTCAACTAAATTGTTCCATCCAAAACGAACTTTGTACTTTGCTATGAAGTTCCACCAGGAATGAGTTTTCATGCAAAAACTGTCTATTTCAACTAACTTTGTCCATCCAAAACGAACTTTGTACTTTGCTATGAAGTTCCACCAGGAATGAGTTTTCATGCAAAAACTGTCTATTTCAACTAACTTTGTCCATCCAAAACGAACTTTGTACTTTGCTATGAAGTTCCACCAGGAATGAGTTTTCATGCAAAAACTGTCTATTTCAACTAAATTGATCCATCCAAAACGAACTTTGTATTTTGCTATGAAGTTCCACCAGGAATGAGTTTTCATGCAAAAACTGTCTATTTCAACTAAATTGTTCCATCCAAAACGAACTTTGTACTTTGCTATGAAGTTCCACCAGGAATGAGTTTTCATGCAAAAACTGTCTATTTCAACTAACTTTGTCCATCCAAAACGAACTTTGTACTTTGCTATGAAGTTCCACCAGGAATGAGTTTTCATGCAAAAACTGTCTATTTCAACTAAATTGATCCATCCAAAACGAACTTTGTACTTTGCTATGAAGTTCCACCAGGAATGAGTTTTCATGCAAAAACTGTCTATTTCAACTAAATTGATCCATCCAAAACGAACTTTGTATTTTGCTATGAAATTCCACCAGGAATGAGTTTTCATGCAAAAACTGTCTATTTCAACTAACTTTGTCCATCCAAAACGAACTTTGTACTTTGCTATGAAGCTCCACCAGGAATGAGTTTTCATACAAAAACTGTCTATTTCAACTTAATTGATCCATCCAAAACGAACTTTGTACTTTGCTATGAAGTTCCACCAGGAATGAGTTTTTATGCAAAAACTGTCTATTTCAACTAACTTTGTCCATCCAAAACGAACTTTGTACTTTGCTATGAAGTTCCACCAGGAATGAGTTTTTATGCAAAAACTGTCTATTTCAACTAACTTTGTCCATCCAAAACGAACTTTGTACTTTGCTATGAAGTTCCACCAGGAATGAGTTTTCATGCAAAAACTGTCTATTTCAACTAACTTTGTCCATCTAAAACGAACTTTGTACTTTGCTATGAATTTCTACCAGGAATGAGTTTTCATGCAAGAACTGTCTTTTTCAACTAAATTGATCCATCCAAAACGAACTTTGTACTTTGCTATGAAGTTCCACCAGGAATGAGTTTTTATGCAAAAACTGTCTATTTCAACTAACTTTGTCCATCCAAAACGAACTTTGTACTTTGCTATGAAGTTCCACCAGGAATGAGTTTTCATGCAAAAACTGTCTATTTCAACTAAATTGATCCATCCAAAACGAACTTTGTACTTTGCTATGAAGTTCCACCAGGAATGAGTTTTCATGCAAAAACTGTCTATTTCAACTAAATTGATCCATCCAAAACGAACTTTGTACTTTGCTATGAAGTTCCACCAGGAATAAGTTTTTATGCAAAAACTGTCTATTTCAACTAACTTTGTCCATCCAAAACGAACTTTGTACTTTGCTATGAAGTTCCACCAGGAATGAGTTTTCATACAAAAACTGTCTATTTCAACTTAATTGATCCATCCAAAACGAACTTTGTACTTTGCTATGAAGTTCCACCAGGAATGAGTTTTTATGCAAGAACTGTCTATTTCAACTTAATTCGTCCATCCGATACGAACTTTGTACTTTGCTATGAAGTTCTACCAGGAATGAGTTTTCATGCAAAAACTGTCTATTTCAACTAACTTTGTCCATCCAAAACGAACTTTGTACTTTGCTATGAAGTTCCACCAGGAATGAGTTTTCATGCAAAAACTGTCTATTTCAACTAAATTGATCCATCCAAAACGAACTTTGTTCTTTGCTATGAAGTTCCACCAGGAATGAGTTTTCATGCAAAAACTGTCTATTTCAACTAACTTTGTCCATCCAAAACGAACTTTGTACTTTGCTATGAAGTTCCACCAGGAATGAGTTTTCATGCAAAAACTGTCTATTTCAACTAAATTGATCCATCCAAAACGAACTTTGTTCTTTGCTATGAAGTTCCACCAGGAATGAGTTTTCATGCAAAAACTGTCTATTTCAACTAACTTTGTCCATCCAAAACGAACTTTGTACTTTGCTATGAAGTTCCACCAGGAATGAGTTTTCATGCAAAAACTGTCTATTTTAACTAACTTTGTCCATCCAAAACTACCTTTGTACTTTGCTATGAAGTTCCACCAGGAATGAGTTTTCATGCAAAAACTGTCTATTTTAACTAAATTGATCCATCCAAAACGAACTTTGTACTTTGCTATGAAGTTCCACCAGGAATGAGTTTTCATGCAAAAACTGTCTATTTCAACTTAATTCGTCCATCCGATACGAACTTTGTACTTTGCTATGAAGTTCTACCAGGAATGAGTTTTCATGCAAGAACTGTCTATTTCAACTAACTTTGTCCATCCAAAACGAACTTTGTACTTTGCTATGAAGTTCCACCAGGAATGAGTTTTCATGCAAAAACTGTCTATTTCAACTAAATTGATCCATCCAAAACGAACTTTGTTCTTTGCTATGAAGTTCCACCAGGAATGAGTTTTCATGCAAGAACTGTCTATTTCAACTAACTTTGTCCATCCAAAACGAACTTTGTACTTTGCTATGAAGTTCCACCAGGAATGAGTTTTCATGCAAAAACTGTCTATTTCAACTAAATTGATCCATCCAAAACGAACTTTGTTCTTTGCTATGAAGTTCCACCAGGAATGAGTTTTCATGCAAAAACTGTCTATTTCAACTAACTTTGTCCATCCAAAACGAACTTTGTACTTTGCTATGAAGTTCCACCAGGAATGAGTTTTCATGCAAAAACTGTCTATTTTAACTAACTTTGTCCATCCAAAACTACCTTTGTACTTTGCTATGAAGTTCCACCAGGAATGAGTTTTCATGCAAAAACTGTCTATTTTAACTAAATTGATCCATCCAAAACGAACTTTGTACTTTGCTATGAAGTTCCACCAGGAATGAGTTTTCATGCAAAAACTGTCTATTTTAACTAAATTGATCCATCCAAAACGAACTTTGTTCTTTGCTATGAAGTTCCACCAGGAATGAGTTTTCATGCAAAAACTGTCTATTTCAACTAAATTGATCCATCCAAAACGAACTTTGTTCTTTGCTATGAAGTTCCACCAGGAATGAGTTTTCATGCAAAAACTGTCTATTTCAACTAACTTTGTCCATCCAAAACGAACTTTGTACTTTGCTATGAAGTTCCACCAGGAATGAGTTTTCATGCAAAAACTGTCTATTTTAACTAACTTTGTCCATCCAAAACTACCTTTGTACTTTGCTATGAAGTTCCACCAGGAATGAGTTTTCATGCAAAAACTGTCTATTTTAACTAAATTGATCCATCCAAAACGAACTTTGTACTTTGCTATGAAGTTCCACCAGGAATGAGTTTTCATGCAAAAACTGTCTATTTCAACTAAATTGATCCATCCAAAACGAACTTTGTTCTTTGCTATGAAGTTCCACCAGGAATGAGTTTTCATGCAAAAACTGTCTATTTTAACTAAATTGATCCATCCAAAACGAACTTTGTACTTTGCTATGAAGTTCCACCAGGAATGAGTTTTCATGCAAGAACTGTCTATTTTAACTAAATTGATCCATCCAAAACGAACTTTGTACTTTGCTATGAAGTTCCACCAGGAATGAGTTTTCATGCAAAAACTGTCTATTTCAACTAAATTGATCCATCCAAAACGAACTTTGTTCTTTGCTATGAAGTTCCACCAGGAATGAGTTTTCATGCAAAAACTGTCTATTTCAACTAACTTTGTCCATCCAAAACGAACTTTGTACTTTGCTATGAAGTTCCACCAGGAATGAGTTTTCATGCAAAAACTGTCTATTTTAACTAACTTTGTCCATCCAAAACTACCTTTGTACTTTGCTATGAAGTTCCACCAGGAATGAGTTTTCATGCAAAAACTGTCTATTTTAACTAAATTGATCCATCCAAAACGAACTTTGTACTTTGCTATGAAGTTCCACCAGGAATGAGTTTTCATGCAAAAACTGTCTATTTCAACTTAATTCGTCCATCCGATACGAACTTTGTACTTTGCTATGAAGTTCTACCAGGAATGAGTTTTCATGCAAGAACTGTCTATTTCAACTAACTTTGTCCATCCAAAACGAACTTTGTACTTTGCTATGAAGTTCCACCAGGAATGAGTTTTCATGCAAAAACTGTCTATTTCAACTAAATTGATCCATCCAAAACGAACTTTGTTCTTTGCTATGAAGTTCCACCAGGAATGAGTTTTCATGCAAGAACTGTCTATTTCAACTAACTTTGTCCATCCAAAACGAACTTTGTACTTTGCTATGAAGTTCCACCAGGAATGAGTTTTCATGCAAAAACTGTCTATTTCAACTAAATTGATCCATCCAAAACGAACTTTGTTCTTTGCTATGAAGTTCCACCAGGAATGAGTTTTCATGCAAAAACTGTCTATTTCAACTAACTTTGTCCATCCAAAACGAACTTTGTACTTTGCTATGAAGTTCCACCAGGAATGAGTTTTCATGCAAAAACTGTCTATTTTAACTAACTTTGTCCATCCAAAACTACCTTTGTACTTTGCTATGAAGTTCCACCAGGAATGAGTTTTCATGCAAAAACTGTCTATTTTAACTAAATTGATCCATCCAAAACGAACTTTGTACTTTGCTATGAAGTTCCACCAGGAATGAGTTTTCATGCAAAAACTGTCTATTTCAACTTAATTCGTCCATCCGATACGAACTTTGTACTTTGCTATGAAGTTCTACCAGGAATGAGTTTTCATGCAAGAACTGTCTATTTCAAATAAATTGATCCATCCAAAACGAACTTTGTTCTTTGCTATGAAGTTCTACCAGGAATGAGTTTTCATGCAAAAACTGTCTATTTTAATTTAATTCGTCCATCCAAAACGAACTTTGTACTTTGCTATGAAGTTCCACCAGGAATGAGTTTTTATGCAAGAACTGTCTATTTCAACTAACTTTGTCCATCCAAAACGAACTTTGTACTTTGCTATGAAGTTCCACCAGGAATGAGTTTTCATGCAAAAACTGTCTATTTTAACTAAATTGATCCATCCAAAACGAACTTTGTACTTTGCTATGAAGTTCTACCAGGAATGAGTTTTCATGCAAAAACTGTCTATTTCAACTAACTTTGTCCATCCAAAACGAACTTTGTACTTTGCTATGAAGTTCCACCAGGAATGAGTTTTCATGCAAAAACTGTCTATTTCAACTAACTTTGTCCATCCAAAACGAACTTTGTACTTTGCTATGAACTTCCACCAGGAATGAGTTTTCATGCAAAAACTGTTTATTTCAACTAAATTGATCCATCCAAAACGAACTTTGTACTTTGCTATGAAGTTCCACCAGGAATGAGTTTTCATGCAAAAACTGTCTATTTCAACTAAATTGATCCATCCAAAACGAACTTTGTTCTTTGCTATGAAGTTCTACCAGGAATGAGTTTTCATGCAAAAACTGTCTATTTCAACTTAATTCGTCCATCCGATACGAACTTTGTACTTTGCTATGAAGTTCCACCAGGAATGAGTTTTCATGCAAAAACTGTTTATTTCAACTAAATTGATCCATCCAAAACGAACTTTGTACTTTGCTATGAAGTTCCACCAGGAATGAGTTTTCATGCAAAAACTGTCTATTTCAACTAAATTGATCCATCCAAAACGAACTTTGTTCTTTGCTATGAAGTTCTACCAGGAATGAGTTTTCATGCAAAAACTGTCTATTTCAACTAACTTTGTCCATCCAAAACGAACTTTGTACTTTGCTATGAAGTTCCACCAGGAATGAGTTTTCATGCAAAAACTGTCTATTTCAACTAAATTGATCCATCCAAAACGAACTTTGTACTTTGCTATGAAGTTCTACCAGGAATGAGTTTTCATGCAAGAACTGTCTATTTCAACTAACTTTGTCCATCCAAAACGAACTTTGTACTTTGCTATGAAGTTCCACCAGGAATGAGTTTTCATGCAAAAACTGTCTATTTCAACTAAATTGATCCATCCAAAACGAACTTTGTACTTTGCTATGAAGTTCCACCAGGAATGAGTTTTCATGCAAAAACTGTCTATTTCAACTAAATTGATCCATCCAAAACGAACTTTGTTCTTTGCTATGAAGTTCCGCCAGGAATGAGTTTTCATGCAAAAACTGTCTATTTCAACTTAATTCGTCCATCCAAAACGAACTTTGTACTTTGCTATGAAGTTCCACCAGGAATGAGTTTTCATGCAAAAACTGTCTATTTCAACTAACTTTGTCCATCCAAAACGAACTTTGTACTTTGCTATGAAGTTCCACCAGGAATGAGTTTTCATGCAAAAACTGTCTATTTCAACTAAATTGATCCATCCAAAACGAACTTTGTACTTTGCTATGAAGTTCCACCAGGAATGAGTTTTCATGCAAAAACTGTCTATTTCAACTAACTTTGTCCATCCAAAACGAACTTTGTACTTTGCTATGAAGTTCCACCAGGAATGAGTTTTCATGCAAAAACTGTCTATTTCAACTAAATTGATCCATCCAAAACGAACTTTGTACTTTGCTATGAAGTTCCACCAGGAATGAGTTTTCATGCAAAAACTGTCTATTTCAACTAAATTGATCCATCCAAAACGAACTTTGTACTTTGCTATGAAGTTCCACCAGGAATGAGTTTTCATGCAAAAACTGTCTATTTTAACTAAATTGATCCATCCAAAACGAACTTTGTACTTTGCTATGAAGTTCCACCAGGAATGAGTTTTCATGCAAAAACTGTCTATTTCAACTAACTTTGTCCATCCAAAACGAACTTTGTACTTTGCTATGAAGTTCCACCAGGAATGAGTTTTCATGCAAAAACTGTCTATTTCAACTAAATTGATCCATCCAAAACGAACTTTGTACTTTGCTATGAAGTTCCACCAGGAATGAGTTTTCATGCAAAAACTGTCTATTTCAACTAAATTGATCCATCCAAAACGAACTTTGTTCTTTGCTATGAAGTTCCACCAGGAATGAGTTTTCATGCAAAAACTGTCTATTTCAACTAATTTTGTCCATCCAAAACGAACTTTGTACTTTGCTATGAAGTTCCACCAGGAATGAGTTTTCATGCAAAAACTGTCTATTTCAACTAAATTGATCCATCCAAAACGAACTTTGTACTTTGCTATGAAGTTCCACCAGGAATGAGTTTTCATGCAAAAACTGTCTATTTCAACTAAATTGATCCATCCAAAACGAACTTTGTTCTTTGCTATGAAGTTCCACCAGGAATGAGTTTTCATGCAAAAACTGTCTATTTCAACTTAATTCGTCCATCCGATACGAACTTTGTACTTTGCTATGAAGTTCTACCAGGAATGAGTTTTCATGCAAGAACTGTCTATTTCAACTAACTTTGTCCATCCAAAACGAACTTTGTACTTTGCTATGAAGTTCCACCAGGAATGAGTTTTCATGCAAAAACTGTCTATTTCAACTAAATTGATCCATCCAAAACGAACTTTGTTCTTTGCTATGAAGTTCCACCAGGAATGAGTTTTCATGCAAAAACTGTCTATTTCAACTTAATTCGTCCATCCGATACGAACTTTGTACTTTGCTATGAAGTTCTACCAGGAATGAGTTTTCATGCAAGAACTGTCTATTTCAACTAACTTTGTCCATCCAAAACGAACTTTGTACTTTGCTATGAAGTTCCACCAGGAATGAGTTTTCATGCAAAAACTGTCTATTTCAACTAAATTGATCCATCCAAAACGAACTTTGTACTTTGCTATGAAGTTCCACCAGGAATGAGTTTTCATGCAAAAACTGTCTATTTCAACTAACTTTGTCCATCCAAAACGAACTTTGTACTTTGCTATGAAGTTCCACCAGGAATGAGTTTTCATGCAAAAACTGTCTATTTCAACTAATTTTGTCCATCCAAAACGAACTTTGTACTTTGCTATGAAGTTCCACCAGGAATGAGTTTTCATGCAAAAACTGTCTATTTCAACTAAATTGATCCATCCAAAACGAACTTTGTACTTTGCTATGAAGTTCCACCAGGAATGAGTTTTCATGCAAAAACTGTCTATTTCAACTAAATTGATCCATCCAAAACGAACTTTGTTCTTTGCTATGAAGTTCTACCAGGAATGAGTTTTCATGCAAAAACTGTCTTTTTCAACTTAATTCGTCCATCCGATACGAACTTTGTACTTTGCTATGAAGTTCTACCAGGAATGAGTTTTCATGCAAGAACTGTCTATTTCAACTAACTTTGTCCATCCAAAACGAACTTTGTACTTTGCTATGAAGTTCCACCAGGAATGAGTTTTCATGCAAAAACTGTCTATTTCAACTAAATTGATCCATCCAAAACGAACTTTGTACTTTGCTATGAAGTTCCACCAGGAATGAGTTTTCATGCAAAAACTGTCTATTTCAACTAACTTTGTCCATCCAAAACGAACTTTGTACTTTGCTATGAAGTTCCACCAGGAATGAGTTTTCATGCAAAAACTGTCTATTTCAACTTAATTCGTCCATCCGATACGTACTTTGTACTTTGCTATGAAGTTCTACCAGGAATGAGTTTTCATGCAAAAACTGTCTATTTCAACTAAATTGATCCATCCAAAACGAACTTTGTACTTTGCTATGAAGTTCCACCAGGAATGAGTTTTCATGCAAAAACTGTCTATTTCAACTAACTTTGTCCATCCAAAACGAACTTTGTACTTTGCTATGAAGTTCCACCAGGAATGAGTTTTCATGCAAAAACTGTCTATTTCAACTAAATTGATCCATCCAAAACGAACTTTGTACTTTGCTATGAAGTTCCACCAGGAATGAGTTTTCATGCAAAAACTGTCTATTTCAACTAAATTGATCCATCCAAAACGAACTTTGTACTTTGCTATGAAGTTCCACCAGGAATGAGTTTTCATGCAAAAACTGTCTATTTCAACTAAATTGATCCATCCAAAACGAACTTTGTACTTTGCTATGAAGTTCCACCAGGAATGAGTTTTCATGCAAAAACTGTCTATTTCAACTAACTTTGTCCATCCAAAACGAACTTTGTACTTTGCTATGAAGTTCCACCAGGAATGAGTTTTCATGCAAAAACTGTCTATTTCAACTAAATTGATCCATCCAACACGAACTTTGTACTTTGCTATGAAGTTCCACCAGGAATGAGTTTTCATGCAAAAACTGTCTATTTCAACTAAATTGATCCATCCAAAACGAACTTTGTATTTTGCTATGAAGTTCCACCAGGAATGAGTTTTCATGCAAAAACTGTCTATTTCAACTAAATTGTTCCATCCAAAACGAACTTTGTACTTTGCTATGAAGTTCCACCAGGAATGAGTTTTCATGCAAAAACTGTCTATTTCAACTAACTTTGTCCATCCAAAACGAACTTTGTACTTTGCTATGAAGTTCCACCAGGAATGAGTTTTCATGCAAAAACTGTCTATTTCAACTAAATTGATCCATCCAAAACGAACTTTGTATTTTGCTATGAAGTTCCACCAGGAATGAGTTTTCATGCAAAAACTGTCTATTTCAACTAAATTGTTCCATCCAAAACGAACTTTGTACTTTGCTATGAAGTTCCACCAGGAATGAGTTTTCATGCAAAAACTGTCTATTTCAACTAACTTTGTCCATCCAAAACGAACTTTGTACTTTGCTATGAAGTTCCACCAGGAATGAGTTTTCATGCAAAAACTGTCTATTTCAACTAAATTGATCCATCCAAAACGAACTTTGTATTTTGCTATGAAGTTCCACCAGGAATGAGTTTTCATGCAAAAACTGTCTATTTCAACTAAATTGATCCATCCAAAACGAACTTTGTACTTTGCTATGAAGTTCCACCAGGAATGAGTTTTCATGCAAAAACTGTCTATTTCAACTAAATTGATCCATCCAAAACGAACTTTGTATTTTGCTATGAAGTTCCACCAGGAATGAGTTTTCATGCAAAAACTGTCTATTTCAACTAAATTGATCCATCCAAAACGAACTTTGTACTTTGCTATGAAGTTCCACCAGGAATGAGTTTTCATGCAAAAACTGTCTATTTCAACTAAATTGATCCATCCAAAACGAACTTTGTATTTTGCTATGAAGTTCCACCAGGAATGAGTTTTCATGCAAAAACTGTCTATTTCAACTAAATTGTTCCATCCAAAACGAACTTTGTACTTTGCTATGAAGTTCCACCAGGAATGAGTTTTCATGCAAAAACTGTCTATTTCAACTAACTTTGTCCATCCAAAACGAACTTTGTACTTTGCTATGAAGTTCCACCAGGAATGAGTTTTCATGCAAAAACTGTCTATTTCAACTAAATTGTTCCATCCAAAACGAACTTTGTACTTTGCTATGAAGTTCCACCAGGAATGAGTTTTCATGCAAAAACTGTCTATTTCAACTAACTTTGTCCATCCAAAACGAACTTTGTACTTTGCTATGAAGTTCCACCAGGAATGAGTTTTCATGCAAAAACTGTCTATTTCAACTAAATTGATCCATCCAAAACGAACTTTGTACTTTGCTATGAAGTTCCACCAGGAATGAGTTTTCATGCAAAAACTGTCTATTTCAACTAAATTGATCCATCCAAAACGAACTTTGTACTTTGCTATGAAGTTCCACCAGGAATGAGTTTTCATGCAAAAACTGTCTATTTCAACTAAATTGATCCATCCAAAACGAACTTTGTACTTTGCTATGAAGTTCCACCAGGAATGAGTTTTCATGCAAAAACTGTCTATTTCAACTAAATTGATCCATCCAAAACGAACTTTGTACTTTGCTATGAAGTTCCACCAGGAATGAGTTTTCATGCAAAAACTGTCTATTTCAACTAACTTTGTCCATCCAAAACGAACTTTGTACTTTGCTATGAAGTTCCACCAGGAATGAGTTTTCATGCAAAAACTGTCTATTTCAACTAAATTGATCCATCCAAAACGAACTTTGTACTTTGCTATGAAGTTCCACCAGGAATGAGTTTTCATGCAAAAACTGTCTATTTCAACTAAATTGATCCATCCAAAACGAACTTTGTATTTTGCTATGAAGTTCCACCAGGAATGAGTTTTCATGCAAAAACTGTCTATTTCAACTAAATTGTTCCATCCAAAACGAACTTTGTACTTTGCTATGAAGTTCCACCAGGAATGAGTTTTCATGCAAAAACTGTCTATTTCAACTAACTTTGTCCATCCAAAACGAACTTTGTACTTTGCTATGAAGTTCCACCAGGAATGAGTTTTCATGCAAAAACTGTCTATTTCAACTAACTTTGTCCATCCAAAACGAACTTTGTTCTTTGCTATGAAGTTCCACCAGGAATGAGTTTTCATGCAAAAACTGTCTATTTCAACTAAATTGATCCATCCAAAACGAACTTTGTACTTTGCTATGAAGTTCCACCAGGAATGAGTTTTCATGCAAAAACTGTCTATTTCAACTAAATTGATCCATCCAAAACGAACTTTGTATTTTGCTATGAAGTTCCACCAGGAATGAGTTTTCATGCAAAAACTGTCTATTTCAACTAAATTGTTCCATCCAAAACGAACTTTGTACTTTGCTATGAAGTTCCACCAGGAATGAGTTTTCATGCAAAAACTGTCTATTTCAACTAAATTGATCCATCCAAAACGAACTTTGTACTTTGCTATGAAGTTCCACCAGGAATGAGTTTTCATGCAAAAACTGTCTATTTCAACTAAATTGATCCATCCAAAACGAACTTTGTATTTTGCTATGAAGTTCCACCAGGAATGAGTTTTCATGCAAAAACTGTCTATTTCAACTAAATTGATCCATCCAAAACGAACTTTGTACTTTGCTATGAAGTTCCACCAGGAATGAGTTTTCATGCAAAAACTGTCTATTTCAACTAACTTTGTCCATCCAAAACGAACTTTGTACTTTGCTATGAAGTTCCACCAGGAATGAGTTTTCATGCAAAAACTGTCTATTTCAACTAACTTTGTCCATCCAAAACGAACTTTGTACTTTGCTATGAAGTTCCACCAGGAATGAGTTTTCATGCAAAAACTGTCTATTTCAACTAAATTGATCCATCCAAAACGAACTTTGTATTTTGCTATGAAGTTCCACCAGGAATGAGTTTTCATGCAAAAACTGTCTATTTCAACTAAATTGTTCCATCCAAAACGAACTTTGTACTTTGCTATGAAGTTCCACCAGGAATGAGTTTTCATGCAAAAACTGTCTATTTCAACTAACTTTGTCCATCCAAAACGAACTTTGTACTTTGCTATGAAGTTCCACCAGGAATGAGTTTTCATGCAAAAACTGTCTATTTCAACTAAATTGATCCATCCAAAACGAACTTTGTACTTTGCTATGAAGTTCCACCAGGAATGAGTTTTCATGCAAAAACTGTCTATTTCAACTAACTTTGTCCATCCAAAACGAACTTTGTACTTTGCTATGAAGTTCCACCAGGAATGAGTTTTCATGCAAAAACTGTCTATTTCAACTAAATTGATCCATCCAAAACGAACTTTGTACTTTGCTATGAAGTTCCACCAGGAATGAGTTTTCATGCAAAAACTGTCTATTTCAACTAAATTGATCCATCCAAAACGAACTTTGTACTTTGCTATGAAGTTCCACCAGGAATGAGTTTTCATGCAAAAACTGTCTATTTCAACTAAATTGATCCATCCAAAACGAACTTTGTACTTTGCTATGAAGTTCCACCAGGAATGAGTTTTCATGCAAAAACTGTCTATTTCAACTAAATTGATCCATCCAAAACGAACTTTGTACTTTGCTATGAAGTTCCACCAGGAATGAGTTTTCATGCAAAAACTGTCTATTTCAACTAACTTTGTCCATCCAAAACGAACTTTGTACTTTGCTATGAAGTTCCACCAGGAATGAGTTTTCATGCAAAAACTGTCTATTTCAACTAAATTGATCCATCCAAAACGAACTTTGTACTTTGCTATGAAGTTCCACCAGGAATGAGTTTTCATGCAAAAACTGTCTATTTCAACTAAATTGATCCATCCAAAACGAACTTTGTATTTTGCTATGAAGTTCCACCAGGAATGAGTTTTCATGCAAAAACTGTCTATTTCAACTAAATTGTTCCATCCAAAACGAACTTTGTACTTTGCTATGAAGTTCCACCAGGAATGAGTTTTCATGCAAAAACTGTCTATTTCAACTAACTTTGTCCATCCAAAACGAACTTTGTACTTTGCTATGAAGTTCCACCAGGAATGAGTTTTCATGCAAAAACTGTCTATTTCAACTAAATTGATCCATCCAAAACGAACTTTGTATTTTGCTATGAAGTTCCATCAGGAATGAGTTTTCATGCAAAAACTGTCTATTTCAACTAAATTGTTCCATCCAAAACGAACTTTGTACTTTGCTATGAAGTTCCACCAGGAATGAGTTTTCATGCAAAAACTGTCTATTTCAACTAACTTTGTCCATCCAAAACGAACTTTGTACTTTGCTATGAAGTTCCACCAGGAATGAGTTTTCATGCAAAAACTGTCTATTTTAACTAAATTGATCCATCCAAAACGAACTTTGTATTTTGCTATGAAGTTCCACCAGGAATGAGTTTTCATGCAAAAACTGTCTATTTCAACTAAATTGATCCATCCAAAACGAACTTTGTACTTTGCTATGAAGTTCCACCAGGAATGAGTTTTCATGCAAAAACTGTCTATTTCAACTAAATTGATCCATCCAAAACGAACTTTGTATTTTGCTATGAAGTTCCACCAGGAATGAGTTTTCATGCAAAAACTGTCTATTTCAACTAAATTGATCCATCCAAAACGAACTTTGTACTTTGCTATGAAGTTCCACCAGGAATGAGTTTTCATGCAAAAACTGTCTATTTCAACTAAATTGATCCATCCAAAACGAACTTTGTATTTTGCTATGAAGTTCCACCAGGAATGAGTTTTCATGCAAAAACTGTCTATTTCAACTAAATTGTTCCATCCAAAACGAACTTTGTACTTTGCTATGAAGTTCCACCAGGAATGAGTTTTCATGCAAAAACTGTCTATTTCAACTAACTTTGTCCATCCAAAACGAACTTTGTACTTTGCTATGAAGTTCCACCAGGAATGAGTTTTCATGCAAAAACTGTCTATTTCAACTAAATTGTTCCATCCAAAACGAACTTTGTACTTTGCTATGAAGTTCCACCAGGAATGAGTTTTCATGCAAAAACTGTCTATTTCAACTAACTTTGTCCATCCAAAACGAACTTTGTACTTTGCTATGAAGTTCCACCAGGAATGAGTTTTCATGCAAAAACTGTCTATTTCAACTAAATTGATCCATCCAAAACGAACTTTGTACTTTGCTATGAAGTTCCACCAGGAATGAGTTTTCATGCAAAAACTGTCTATTTCAACTAAATTGATCCATCCAAAACGAACTTTGTACTTTGCTATGAAGTTCCACCAGGAATGAGTTTTCATGCAAAAACTGTCTATTTCAACTAACTTTGTCCATCCAAAACGAACTTTGTACTTTGCTATGAAGTTCCACCAGGAATGAGTTTTCATGCAAAAACTGTCTATTTCAACTAAATTGATCCATCCAAAACGAACTTTGTACTTTGCTATGAAGTTCCACCAGGAATGAGTTTTCATGCAAAAACTGTCTATTTCAACTAAATTGATCCATCCAAAACGAACTTTGTATTTTGCTATGAAGTTCCACCAGGAATGAGTTTTCATGCAAAAACTGTCTATTTCAACTAAATTGTTCCATCCAAAACGAACTTTGTACTTTGCTATGAAGTTCCACCAGGAATGAGTTTTCATGCAAAAACTGTCTATTTCAACTAACTTTGTCCATCCAAAACGAACTTTGTACTTTGCTATGAAGTTCCACCAGGAATGAGTTTTCATGCAAAAACTGTCTATTTCAACTAAATTGATCCATCCAAAACGAACTTTGTACTTTGCTATGAAGTTCCACCAGGAATGAGTTTTCATGCAAAAACTGTCTATTTCAACTAAATTGATCCATCCAAAACGAACTTTGTACTTTGCTATGAAGTTCCACCAGGAATGAGTTTTCATGCAAAAACTGTCTATTTCAACTAAATTGATCCATCCAAAACGAACTTTGTACTTTGCTATGAAGTTCCACCAGGAATGAGTTTTCATGCAAAAACTGTCTATTTCAACTAACTTTGTCCATCCAAAACGAACTTTGTACTTTGCTATGAAGTTCCACCAGGAATGAGTTTTCATGCAAAAACTGTCTATTTCAACTAAATTGATCCATCCAAAACGAACTTTGTACTTTGCTATGAAGTTCCACCAGGAATGAGTTTTCATGCAAAAACTGTCTATTTCAACTAAATTGATCCATCCAAAACGAACTTTGTATTTTGCTATGAAGTTCCACCAGGAATGAGTTTTCATGCAAAAACTGTCTATTTCAACTAAATTGTTCCATCCAAAACGAACTTTGTACTTTGCTATGAAGTTCCACCAGGAATGAGTTTTCATGCAAAAACTGTCTATTTCAACTAACTTTGTCCATCCAAAACGAACTTTGTACTTTGCTATGAAGTTCCACCAGGAATGAGTTTTCATGCAAAAACTGTCTATTTCAACTAACTTTGTCCATCCAAAACGAACTTTGTACTTTGCTATGAAGTTCCACCAGGAATGAGTTTTCATGCAAAAACTGTCTATTTCAACTAAATTGATCCATCCAAAACGAACTTTGTATTTTGCTATGAAGTTCCACCAGGAATGAGTTTTCATGCAAAAACTGTCTATTTCAACTAAATTGTTCCATCCAAAACGAACTTTGTACTTTGCTATGAAGTTCCACCAGGAATGAGTTTTCATGCAAAAACTGTCTATTTCAACTAACTTTGTCCATCCAAAACGAACTTTGTACTTTGCTATGAAGTTCCACCAGGAATGAGTTTTCATGCAAAAACTGTCTATTTCAACTAAATTGATCCATCCAAAACGAACTTTGTACTTTGCTATGAAGTTCCACCAGGAATGAGTTTTCATGCAAAAACTGTCTATTTCAACTAAATTGATCCATCCAAAACGAACTTTGTATTTTGCTATGAAATTCCACCAGGAATGAGTTTTCATGCAAAAACTGTCTATTTCAACTAACTTTGTCCATCCAAAACGAACTTTGTACTTTGCTATGAAGCTCCACCAGGAATGAGTTTTCATACAAAAACTGTCTATTTCAACTTAATTGATCCATCCAAAACGAACTTTGTACTTTGCTATGAAGTTCCACCAGGAATGAGTTTTTATGCAAAAACTGTCTATTTCAACTAACTTTGTCCATCCAAAAC
Source organism: Anopheles moucheti (assembly GCF_943734755.1). Classification (NCBI taxonomy): domain Eukaryota; kingdom Metazoa; phylum Arthropoda; class Insecta; order Diptera; family Culicidae; genus Anopheles; species Anopheles moucheti. The sequence continues at coordinate 188,191 of NW_026453672.1, forward strand.
GAACTTTGTACTTTGCTATGAAGTTCCACCAGGAATGAGTTTTTATGCAAAAACTGTCTATTTCAACTAACTTTGTCCATCCAAAACGAACTTTGTACTTTGCTATGAAGTTCCACCAGGAATGAGTTTTCATGCAAAAACTGTCTATTTCAACTAACTTTGTCCATCTAAAACGAACTTTGTACTTTGCTATGAATTTCTACCAGGAATGAGTTTTCATGCAAGAACTGTCTTTTTCAACTAAATTGATCCATCCAAAACGAACTTTGTACTTTGCTATGAAGTTCCACCAGGAATGAGTTTTTATGCAAAAACTGTCTATTTCAACTAACTTTGTCCATCCAAAACGAACTTTGTACTTTGCTATGAAGTTCCACCAGGAATGAGTTTTCATGCAAAAACTGTCTATTTCAACTAAATTGATCCATCCAAAACGAACTTTGTACTTTGCTATGAAGTTCCACCAGGAATGAGTTTTCATGCAAAAACTGTCTATTTCAACTAAATTGATCCATCCAAAACGAACTTTGTACTTTGCTATGAAGTTCCACCAGGAATAAGTTTTTATGCAAAAACTGTCTATTTCAACTAACTTTGTCCATCCAAAACGAACTTTGTACTTTGCTATGAAGTTCCACCAGGAATGAGTTTTCATACAAAAACTGTCTATTTCAACTTAATTGATCCATCCAAAACGAACTTTGTACTTTGCTATGAAGTTCCACCAGGAATGAGTTTTTATGCAAGAACTGTCTATTTCAACTTAATTCGTCCATCCGATACGAACTTTGTACTTTGCTATGAAGTTCTACCAGGAATGAGTTTTCATGCAAGAACTGTCTATTTCAACTAACTTTGTCCATCCAAAACGAACTTTGTACTTTGCTATGAAGTTCCACCAGGAATGAGTTTTCATGCAAAAACTGTCTATTTCAACTAAATTGATCCATCCAAAACGAACTTTGTTCTTTGCTATGAAGTTCCACCAGGAATGAGTTTTCATGCAAAAACTGTCTATTTCAACTAACTTTGTCCATCCAAAACGAACTTTGTACTTTGCTATGAAGTTCCACCAGGAATGAGTTTTCATGCAAAAACTGTCTATTTCAACTAAATTGATCCATCCAAAACGAACTTTGTTCTTTGCTATGAAGTTCCACCAGGAATGAGTTTTCATGCAAAAACTGTCTATTTCAACTAACTTTGTCCATCCAAAACGAACTTTGTACTTTGCTATGAAGTTCCACCAGGAATGAGTTTTCATGCAAAAACTGTCTATTTTAACTAACTTTGTCCATCCAAAACTACCTTTGTACTTTGCTATGAAGTTCCACCAGGAATGAGTTTTCATGCAAAAACTGTCTATTTTAACTAAATTGATCCATCCAAAACGAACTTTGTACTTTGCTATGAAGTTCCACCAGGAATGAGTTTTCATGCAAAAACTGTCTATTTCAACTTAATTCGTCCATCCGATACGAACTTTGTACTTTGCTATGAAGTTCTACCAGGAATGAGTTTTCATGCAAGAACTGTCTATTTCAACTAACTTTGTCCATCCAAAACGAACTTTGTACTTTGCTATGAAGTTCCACCAGGAATGAGTTTTCATGCAAAAACTGTCTATTTCAACTAAATTGATCCATCCAAAACGAACTTTGTTCTTTGCTATGAAGTTCCACCAGGAATGAGTTTTCATGCAAGAACTGTCTATTTCAACTAACTTTGTCCATCCAAAACGAACTTTGTACTTTGCTATGAAGTTCCACCAGGAATGAGTTTTCATGCAAAAACTGTCTATTTCAACTAAATTGATCCATCCAAAACGAACTTTGTTCTTTGCTATGAAGTTCCACCAGGAATGAGTTTTCATGCAAAAACTGTCTATTTCAACTAACTTTGTCCATCCAAAACGAACTTTGTACTTTGCTATGAAGTTCCACCAGGAATGAGTTTTCATGCAAAAACTGTCTATTTTAACTAACTTTGTCCATCCAAAACTACCTTTGTACTTTGCTATGAAGTTCCACCAGGAATGAGTTTTCATGCAAAAACTGTCTATTTTAACTAAATTGATCCATCCAAAACGAACTTTGTACTTTGCTATGAAGTTCCACCAGGAATGAGTTTTCATGCAAAAACTGTCTATTTTAACTAAATTGATCCATCCAAAACGAACTTTGTTCTTTGCTATGAAGTTCCACCAGGAATGAGTTTTCATGCAAAAACTGTCTATTTCAACTAAATTGATCCATCCAAAACGAACTTTGTTCTTTGCTATGAAGTTCCACCAGGAATGAGTTTTCATGCAAAAACTGTCTATTTCAACTAACTTTGTCCATCCAAAACGAACTTTGTACTTTGCTATGAAGTTCCACCAGGAATGAGTTTTCATGCAAAAACTGTCTATTTTAACTAACTTTGTCCATCCAAAACTACCTTTGTACTTTGCTATGAAGTTCCACCAGGAATGAGTTTTCATGCAAAAACTGTCTATTTTAACTAAATTGATCCATCCAAAACGAACTTTGTACTTTGCTATGAAGTTCCACCAGGAATGAGTTTTCATGCAAAAACTGTCTATTTCAACTAAATTGATCCATCCAAAACGAACTTTGTTCTTTGCTATGAAGTTCCACCAGGAATGAGTTTTCATGCAAAAACTGTCTATTTTAACTAAATTGATCCATCCAAAACGAACTTTGTACTTTGCTATGAAGTTCCACCAGGAATGAGTTTTCATGCAAGAACTGTCTATTTTAACTAAATTGATCCATCCAAAACGAACTTTGTACTTTGCTATGAAGTTCCACCAGGAATGAGTTTTCATGCAAAAACTGTCTATTTCAACTAAATTGATCCATCCAAAACGAACTTTGTTCTTTGCTATGAAGTTCCACCAGGAATGAGTTTTCATGCAAAAACTGTCTATTTCAACTAACTTTGTCCATCCAAAACGAACTTTGTACTTTGCTATGAAGTTCCACCAGGAATGAGTTTTCATGCAAAAACTGTCTATTTTAACTAACTTTGTCCATCCAAAACTACCTTTGTACTTTGCTATGAAGTTCCACCAGGAATGAGTTTTCATGCAAAAACTGTCTATTTTAACTAAATTGATCCATCCAAAACGAACTTTGTACTTTGCTATGAAGTTCCACCAGGAATGAGTTTTCATGCAAAAACTGTCTATTTCAACTTAATTCGTCCATCCGATACGAACTTTGTACTTTGCTATGAAGTTCTACCAGGAATGAGTTTTCATGCAAGAACTGTCTATTTCAACTAACTTTGTCCATCCAAAACGAACTTTGTACTTTGCTATGAAGTTCCACCAGGAATGAGTTTTCATGCAAAAACTGTCTATTTCAACTAAATTGATCCATCCAAAACGAACTTTGTTCTTTGCTATGAAGTTCCACCAGGAATGAGTTTTCATGCAAGAACTGTCTATTTCAACTAACTTTGTCCATCCAAAACGAACTTTGTACTTTGCTATGAAGTTCCACCAGGAATGAGTTTTCATGCAAAAACTGTCTATTTCAACTAAATTGATCCATCCAAAACGAACTTTGTTCTTTGCTATGAAGTTCCACCAGGAATGAGTTTTCATGCAAAAACTGTCTATTTCAACTAACTTTGTCCATCCAAAACGAACTTTGTACTTTGCTATGAAGTTCCACCAGGAATGAGTTTTCATGCAAAAACTGTCTATTTTAACTAACTTTGTCCATCCAAAACTACCTTTGTACTTTGCTATGAAGTTCCACCAGGAATGAGTTTTCATGCAAAAACTGTCTATTTCAACTAAATTGATCCATCCAAAACGAACTTTGTACTTTGCTATGAAGTTCCACCAGGAATGAGTTTTCATGCAAAAACTGTCTATTTCAACTTAATTCGTCCATCCGATACGAACTTTGTACTTTGCTATGAAGTTCTACCAGGAATGAGTTTTCATGCAAGAACTGTCTATTTCAACTAACTTTGTCCATCCAAAACGAACTTTGTACTTTGCTATGAAGTTCCACCAGGAATGAGTTTTTATGCAAAAACTGTCTATTTCAACTAACTTTGTCCATCCGATACGAACTTTGTACTTTGCTATGAAGTTCTACCAGGAATGAGTTTTCATGCAAGAACTGTCTATTTCAACTAACTTTGTCCATCCAAAACGAACTTTGTACTTTGCTATGAAGTTCCACCAGGAATGAGTTTTTATGCAAAAACTGTCTATTTCAACTAACTTTGTCCATCCAAAACGAACTTTGTACTTTGCTATGAAGTTCCACCAGGAATGAGTTTTCATGCAAAAACTGTCTATTTCAACTAACTTTGTCCATCCAAAACGAACTTTGTACTTTGCTATGAAGTTCCACCAGGAATGAGTTTTCATGCAAAAACTGTCTATTTCAACTAAATTGATCCATCCAAAACGAACTTTGTACTTTGCTATGAAGTTCCACCAGGAATGAGTTTTCATGCAAAAACTGTCTATTTTAACTAAATTGATCCATCCAAAACGAACTTTGTACTTTGCTATGAAGTTCCACCAGGAATAAGTTTTTATGCAAAAACTGTCTATTTCAACTAACTTTGTCCATCCAAAACGAACTTTGTACTTTGCTATGAAGTTCTACCAGGAATGAGTTTTCATGCAAAAACTGTCTATTTCAACTAACTTTGTCCATCCAAAACGAACTTTGTACTTTGCTATGAAGTTCCACCAGGAATGAGTTTTCATGCAAAAACTGTCTATTTCAACTAAATTGATCCATCCAAAACGAACTTTGTACTTTGCTATGAAGTTCCACCAGGAATGAGTTTTCATACAAAAACTGTCTATTTCAACTTAATTGATCCATCCAAAACGAACTTTGTACTTTGCTATGAAGTTCCACCAGGAATGAGTTTTTATGCAAGAACTGTCTATTTCAACTTAATTCGTCCATCCGATACGAACTTTGTACTTTGCTATGAAGTTCTACCAGGAATGAGTTTTCATGCAAGAACTGTCTATTTCAACTAACTTTGTCCATCCAAAACGAACTTTGTACTTTGCTATGAAGTTCCACCAGGAATGAGTTTTCATGCAAAAACTGTCTATTTCAACTAACTTTGTCCATCCAAAACGAACTTTGTACTTTGCTATGAAGTTCCACCAGGAATGAGTTTTCATGCAAAAACTGTCTATTTCAACTAAATTGATCCATCCAAAACGAACTTTGTACTTTGCTATGAAGTTCCACCAGGAATGAGTTTTTATGCAAAAACTGTCTATTTCAACTAACTTTGTCCATCCAAAACGAACTTTGTACTTTGCTATGAAGTTCCACCAGGAATGAGTTTTCATGCAAAAACTGTCTATTTTAACTAAATTGATCCATCCAAAACTACCTTTGTACTTTGCTATGAAGTTCCACCAGGAATGAGTTTTCATGCAAAAACTGTCTATTTTAACTAAATTGATCCATCCAAAACGAACTTTGTACTTTGCTATGAAGTTCCACCAGGAATGAGTTTTCATGCAAAAACTGTCTATTTCAACTTAATTCGTCCATCCGATACGAACTTTGTACTTTGCTATGAAGTTCTACCAGGAATGAGTTTTCATGCAAGAACTGTCTATTTCAACTAACTTTGTCCATCCAAAACGAACTTTGTACTTTGCTATGAAGTTCCACCAGGAATGAGTTTTTATGCAAAAACTGTCTATTTCAACTAACTTTGTCCATCCGATACGAACTTTGTACTTTGCTATGAAGTTCTACCAGGAATGAGTTTTCATGCAAGAACTGTCTATTTCAACTAACTTTGTCCATCCAAAACGAACTTTGTACTTTGCTATGAAGTTCCACCAGGAATGAGTTTTTATGCAAAAACTGTCTATTTCAACTAACTTTGTCCATCCAAAACGAACTTTGTACTTTGCTATGAAGTTCCACCAGGAATGAGTTTTCATGCAAAAACTGTCTATTTCAACTAACTTTGTCCATCCAAAACGAACTTTGTACTTTGCTATGAAGTTCCACCAGGAATGAGTTTTCATGCAAAAACTGTCTATTTCAACTAAATTGATCCATCCAAAACGAACTTTGTACTTTGCTATGAAGTTCCACCAGGAATGAGTTTTCATGCAAAAACTGTCTATTTTAACTAAATTGATCCATCCAAAACGAACTTTGTACTTTGCTATGAAGTTCCACCAGGAATGAGTTTTCATGCAAAAACTGTCTATTTCAACTTAATTCGTCCATCCGATACGAACTTTGTACTTTGCTATGAAGTTCTACCAGGAATGAGTTTTCATGCAAGAACTGTCTATTTCAACTAACTTTGTCCATCCAAAACGAACTTTGTACTTTGCTATGAAGTTCCACCAGGAATGAGTTTTTATGCAAGAACTGTCTATTTCAACTTAATTCGTCCATCCGATACGAACTTTGTACTTTGCTATGAAGTTCTACCAGGAATGAGTTTTCATGCAAGAACTGTCTATTTCAACTAACTTTGTCCATCCAAAACGAACTTTGTACTTTGCTATGAAGTTCCACCAGGAATGAGTTTTTATGCAAAAACTGTCTATTTCAACTAACTTTGTCCATCCAAAACGAACTTTGTACTTTGCTATGAAGTTCCACCAGGAATGAGTTTTCATGCAAAAACTGTCTATTTCAACTAACTTTGTCCATCCAAAACGAACTTTGTACTTTGCTATGAAGTTCCACCAGGAATGAGTTTTCATGCAAAAACTGTCTATTTCAACTAACTTTGTCCATCCAAAACGAACTTTGTACTTTGCTATGAAGTTCCACCAGGAATGAGTTTTCATACAAAAACTGTCTATTTCAACTTAATTCGTCCATCCGATACGAACTTTGTACTTTGCTATGAAGTTCCACCAGGAATGAGTTTTCATGCAAAAACTGTCTATTTCAACTAACTTTGTCCATCCAAAACGAACTTTGTACTTTGCTATGAAGTTCCACCAGGAATGAGTTTTCATGCAAAAACTGTCTATTTCAACTAATTTTGTCCATCCAAAACGAACTTTGTACTTTGCTATGAAGTTCCACCAGGAATGAGTTTTCATGCAAAAACTGTCTATTTCAACTAAATTGATCCATCCAAAACGAACTTTGTACTTTGCTATGAAGTTCCACCAGGAATGAGTTTTCATGCAAAAACTGTCTATTTCAACTAAATTGATCCATCCAAAACGAACTTTGTTCTTTGCTATGAAGTTCTACCAGGAATGAGTTTTCATGCAAAAACTGTCTATTTCAACTTAATTCGTCCATCCGATACGAACTTTGTACTTTGCTATGAAGTTCTACCAGGAATGAGTTTTCATGCAAGAACTGTCTATTTCAACTAACTTTGTCCATCCAAAACGAACTTTGTACTTTGCTATGAAGTTCCACCAGGAATGAGTTTTTATGCAAAAACTGTCTATTTCAACTAACTTTGTCCATCCAAAACGAACTTTGTACTTTGCTATGAAGTTCCACCAGGAATGAGTTTTCATGCAAAAACTGTCTATTTCAACTAACTTTGTCCATCCAAAACGAACTTTGTACTTTGCTATGAAGTTCCACCAGGAATGAGTTTACATGCAAAAAACTGTCTATTTCAACTAAATTGATCCATCCAAAACGAACTTTGTACTTTGCTATGAAGTTCCACCAGGAATGAGTTTTCATGCAAAAACTGTCTATTTCAACTAAATTGATCCATCCAAAACGAACTTTGTTCTTTGCTATGAAGTTCCACCAGGAATGAGTTTTCATGCAAAAACTGTCTATTTCAACTAAATTGATCCATCCAAAACGAACTTTGTACTTTGCTATGAAGTTCCACCAGGAATGAGTTTTCATGCAAAAACTGTCTTTTTCAACTAACTTTGTCCATTCAAAACGAACTTTGTACTTTGCTATGAAGTTCCACCAGGAATGCGTTTTCATGCAAAAACTGTCTATTTCAACTTAATTCGTCCATCCGATACGTACTTTGTACTTTGCTATGAAGTTCCACCAGGAATGAGTTTTCATGCAAAAACTGTCTATTTCAACTAACTTTGTCCATCCAAAACGAACTTTGTACTTTGCTATGAAGTTCCACCAGGAATGAGTTTTCATGCAAAAACTGTCTATTTCAACTAAATTGATCCATCCAAAACGAACTTTGTACTTTGCTATGAAGTTCCACCAGGAATGAGTTTTCATGCAAAAACTGTCTATTTCAACTAACTTTGTCCATCCAAAACGAACTTTGTACTTTGCTATGAAGTTCCACCAGGAATGAGTTTTCATGCAAAAACTGTCTATTTCAACTAAATTGATCCATCCAAAACGAACTTTGTACTTTGCTATGAAGTTCCACCAGGAATGAGTTTTCATGCAAAAACTGTCTATTTCAACTTAATTCGTCCATCCGATACGTACTTTGTACTTTGCTATGAAGTTCTACCAGGAATGAGTTTTCATGCAAAAACTGTCTATTTCAACTAAATTGATCCATCCAAAACGAACTTTGTACTTTGCTATGAAGTTCCACCAGGAATGAGTTTTCATGCAAAAACTGTCTATTTCAACTAACTTTGTCCATCCAAAACGAACTTTGTACTTTGCTATGAAGTTCCACCAGGAATGAGTTTTCATGCAAAAACTGTCTATTTCAACTAACTTTGTCCATCCAAAAACGAACTTTGTACTTTGCTATGAAGTTCCACCAGGAATGAGTTTTCATGCAAAAACTGTCTATTTCAACTAAATTGATCCATCCAAAACGAACTTTGTACTTTGCTATGAAGTTCCACCAGGAATGAGTTTTCATGCAAAAACTGTCTATTTCAACTAACTTTGTCCATCCAAAACGAACTTTGTACTTTGCTATGAAGTTCCACCAGGAATGAGTTTACATGCAAAAACTGTCTATTTCAACTTAATTCGTCCATCCGATACGTACTTTGTACTTTGCTATGAAGTTCTACCAGGAATGAGTTTTCATGCAAAAACTGTCTATTTCAACTAAATTGATCCATCCAAAACGAACTTTGTACTTTGCTATGAAGTTCCACCAGGAATGAGTTTCATGCAAAAACTGTCTATTTCAACTAACTTTGTCCATCCCAAAACGAACTTTGTACTTTGCTATGAAGTTCCACCAGGAATGAGTTTACATGCAAAAACTGTCTATTTCAACTTAATTCGTCCATCCGATACGTACTTTGTACTTTGCTATGAAGTTCTACCAGGAATGAGTTTTCATGCAAAAACTGTCTATTTCAACTAAATTGATCCATCCAAAACGAACTTTGTACTTTGCTATGAAGTTCCACCAGGAATGAGTTTTCATGCAAAAACTGTCTATTTCAACTAACTTTGTCCATCCAAAACGAACTTTGTACTTTGCTATGAAGTTCCACCAGGAATGAGTTTTCATGCAAAAACTGTCTATTTCAACTAAATTGATCCATCCAAAACGAACTTTGTACTTTGCTATGAAGTTCCACCAGGAATGAGTTTTCATGCAAAAAACTGTCTATTTCAACTAACTTTGTCCATCCAAAACGAACTTTGTACTTTGCTATGAAGTTCCACCAGGAATGAGTTTACATGCAAAAACTGTCTATTTCAACTTAATTCGTCCATCCGATACGTACTTTGTACTTTGCTATGAAGTTCTACCAGGAATGAGTTTTCATGCAAAAACTGTCTATTTCAACTAAATTGATCCATCCAAAACGAACTTTGTACTTTGCTATGAAGTTCCACCAGGAATGAGTTTTCATGCAAAAACTGTCTATTTCAACTAACTTTGTCCATCCAAAACGAACTTTGTACTTTGCTATGAAGTTCCACCAGGAATGAGTTTTCATGCAAAAACTGTCTATTTCAACTAAATTGATCCATCCAAAACGAACTTTGTACTTTGCTATGAAGTTCCACCAGGAATGAGTTTTCATGCAAAAACTGTCTATTTCAACTAAATTGATCCATCCAAAACGAACTTTGTATTTTGCTATGAAGTTCCACCAGGAATGAGTTTTCATGCAAAAACTGTCTATTTCAACTAAATTGTTCCATCCAAAACGAACTTTGTACTTTGCTATGAAGTTCCACCAGGAATGAGTTTTCATGCAAAAACTGTCTATTTCAACTAACTTTGTCCATCCAAAACGAACTTTGTACTTTGCTATGAAGTTCCACCAGGAATGAGTTTTCATGCAAAAACTGTCTATTTCAACTAAATTGATCCATCCAAAACGAACTTTGTATTTTGCTATGAAGTTCCACCAGGAATGAGTTTTCATGCAAAAACTGTCTATTTCAACTAAATTGTTCCATCCAAAACGAACTTTGTACTTTGCTATGAAGTTCCACCAGGAATGAGTTTTCATGCAAAAACTGTCTATTTCAACTAACTTTGTCCATCCAAAACGAACTTTGTACTTTGCTATGAAGTTCCACCAGGAATGAGTTTTCATGCAAAAACTGTCTATTTCAACTAAATTGATCCATCCAAAACGAACTTTGTATTTTGCTATGAAGTTCCACCAGGAATGAGTTTTCATGCAAAAACTGTCTATTTCAACTAAATTGTTCCATCCAAAACGAACTTTGTACTTTGCTATGAAGTTCCACCAGGAATGAGTTTTCATGCAAAAACTGTCTATTTCAACTAACTTTGTCCATCCAAAACGAACTTTGTACTTTGCTATGAAGTTCCACCAGGAATGAGTTTTCATGCAAAAACTGTCTATTTCAACTAAATTGATCCATCCAAAACGAACTTTGTATTTTGCTATGAAGTTCCACCAGGAATGAGTTTTCATGCAAAAACTGTCTATTTCAACTAAATTGTTCCATCCAAAACGAACTTTGTACTTTGCTATGAAGTTCCACCAGGAATGAGTTTTCATGCAAAAACTGTCTATTTCAACTAACTTTGTCCATCCAAAACGAACTTTGTACTTTGCTATGAAGTTCCACCAGGAATGAGTTTTCATGCAAAAACTGTCTATTTCAACTAAATTGATCCATCCAAAACGAACTTTGTACTTTGCTATGAAGTTCTACCAGGAATGAGTTTTCATGCAAAAACTGTCTATTTCAACTAAATTGATCCATCCAAAACGAACTTTGTATTTTGCTATGAAGTTCCACCAGGAATGAGTTTTCATGCAAAAACTGTCTATTTCAACTAAATTGATCCATCCAAAACGAACTTTGTACTTTGCTATGAAGTTCCACCAGGAATGAGTTTTCATGCAAAAACTGTCTATTTCAACTAACTTTGTCCATCCAAAACGAACTTTGTACTTTGCTATGAAGTTCCACCAGGAATGAGTTTTCATACAAAAACTGTCTATTTCAACTTAATTGATCCATCCAAAACGAACTTTGTACTTTGCTATGAAGTTCCACCAGGAATGAGTTTTTATGCAAAAACTGTCTATTTCAACTAACTTTGTCCATCCAAAACGAACTTTGTACTTTGCTATGAAGTTCCACCAGGAATGAGTTTTTATGCAAAAACTGTCTATTTCAACTAACTTTGTCCATCCAAAACGAACTTTGTACTTTGCTATGAAGTTCCACCAGGAATGAGTTTTCATGCAAAAACTGTCTATTTCAACTAACTTTGTCCATCTAAAACGAACTTTGTACTTTGCTATGAATTTCTACCAGGAATGAGTTTTCATGCAAGAACTGTCTTTTTCAACTAAATTGATCCATCCAAAACGAACTTTGTACTTTGCTATGAAGTTCCACCAGGAATGAGGTTTTATGCAAAAACTGTCTATTTCAACTAACTTTGTCCATCCAAAACGAACTTTGTACTTTGCTATGAAGTTCCACCAGGAATGAGTTTTCATGCAAAAAACTGTCTATTTCAACTAAATTCATCCATCCAAAACGAACTTTGTACTTTGCTATGAAGTTCCACCAGGAATGAGTTTTCATGCAAAAACTGTCTATTTCAACTAAATTGATCCATCCAAAACGAACTTTGTACTTTGCTATGAAGTTCCACCAGGAATGAGTTTTTATGCAAAAACTGTCTATTTCAACTAACTTTGTCCATCCAAAACGAACTTTGTACTTTGCTATGAAGTTCCACCAGGAATGAGTTTTCATACAAAAACTGTCTATTTCAACTAAATTGATCCATCCAAAACGAACTTTGTACTTTGCTATGAAGTTCCACCAGGAATGAGTTTTTATGCAAAAACTGTCTATTTCAACTTAATTCGTCCATCCAAAACGAACTTTGTACTTTGCTATGAAGTTCCACCAGGAATGAGTTTTCATGCAAAAACTGTCTATTTCAACTAAATTGATCCATCCAAAACGAACTTTGTACTTTGCTATGAAGTTCCACCAGGAATGAGTTTTTATGCAAAAACTGTCTATTTCAACTATTTTTGTCCATCTAAAACGAACTTTGTACTTTGCTATGAATTTCTACCAGGAATGAGTTTTCATACAAAAACTGTCTATTTCAACTAAATTGATCCATCCAAAACGAACTTTGTACTTTGCTATGAAGTTCCACCAGGAATGAGTTTTCATGCAAAAACTGTCTATTTCAACTAAATTCATCCATCCAAAACGAACTTTGTACTTTGCTATGAAGTTCCACCAGGAATGAGTTTTCATGCAAAAACTGTCTATTTCAACTAAATTGATCCATCCAAAACGAACTTTGTACTTTGCTATGAAGTTCCACCAGGAATGAGTTTTTATGCAAAAACTGTCTATTTCAACTTAATTCGTCCATCCAAAACGAACTTTGTACTTTGCTATGAAGTTCCACCAGGAATGAGTTTTCATGCAAAAACTGTCTATTTCAACTAACTTTGTCCATCCAAAACGAACTTTGTACTTTGCTATGAAGTTCCACCAGGAATGAGTTTTCATGCAAAAACTGTCTATTTCAACTATTTTTGTCCATCTAAAACGAACTTTGTACTTTGCTATGAATTTCTACCAGGAATGAGTTTTCATGCAAAAACTGTCTATTTCAACTAACTTTGTCCATCCAAAACGAACTTTGTACTTTGCTATGAAGTTCCACCAGGAATGAGTTTTCATGCAAAAACTGTCTATTTCAACTAACTTTGTCCATCCAAAACGAACTTTGTACTTTGCTATGAATTTCTACCAGGAATGAGTTTTCATGCAAGAACTGTCTTTTTCAACTAACTTTGTCCATCCAAAACGAACTTTGTACTTTGCTATGAAGTTCCACCAGGAATGAGTTTTCATGCAAAAACTGTCTATTTCAACTAAATTCATCCATCCAAAACGAACTTTGTACTTTGCTATGAAGTTCCACCAGGAATGAGTTTTCATGCAAAAACTGTCTATTTCAACTAAATTGATCCATCCAAAACGAACTTTGTACTTTGCTATGAAGTTCCACCAGGAATGAGTTTTTATGCAAAAACTGTCTATTTCAACTTAATTCGTCCATCCAAAACGAACTTTGTACTTTGCTATGAAGTTCCACCAGGAATGAGTTTTCATGCAAAAACTGTCTATTTCAACTAACTTTGTCCATCCAAAACGAACTTTGTACTTTGCTATGAAGTTCCACCAGGAATGAGTTTTCATGCAAAAACTGTCTATTTCAACTAACTTTGTCCATCTAAAACGAACTTTGTACTTTGCTATGAATTTCTACCAGGAATGAGTTTTCATGCAAGAACTGTCTTTTTCAACTAACTTTGTCCATCCAAAACGAACTTTGTACTTTGCTATGAAGTTCCACCAGGAATGAGTTTTCATGCAAAAACTGTCTATTTCAACTAACTTTGTCCATCCAAAACGAACTTTGTACTTTGCTATGAAGTTCCACCAGGAATGAGTTTTCATGCAAAAACTGTCTATTTCAACTAACTTTGTCCATCCAAAACGAACTTTGTACTTTGCTATGAAGTTCCACCAGGAATGAGTTTTCATGCAAAAACTGTCTGTTTCAACTTAATTCGTCCATCCGATACGAACTTTGTACTTTGCTATGAAGTTCTACCAGGAATGAGTTTTCATGCAAGAACTGTCTATTTCAACTAAATTCATCCATCCAAAACGAACTTTGTACTTTGCTATGAAGTTCCACCAGGAATGAGTTTTTATGCAAAAAACTGTCTATTTCAACTTAATTCGTCCATCCGATACGAACTTTGTACTTTGCTATGAAGTTCTACCAGGAATGAGTTTTCATGCAAGAACTGTCTTTTTCAACTACATTGATCCATCCGATACGAACTTTGTACTTTGCTATGAAGTTCCACCAGGAATGAGTTTTCATGCAAAAACTGTCTATTTCAACTAAATTGATCCATCCAAAACGAACTTTGTACTTTGCTATGAAGTTCCACAGAATGAGTTTTTATGCAAAAACTGTCTATTTCAACTAACTTTGTCCATCCAAAACGAACTTTGTACTTTGCTATGAAGTTCCACCAGGAATGAGTTTTCATGCAAAAACTGTCTATTTCAACTAACTTTGTCCATCTAAAACGAACTTTGTACTTTGCTATGAAGTTCCACCAGGAATGAGTTTTCATACAAAAACTGTCTATTTCAACTTAATTGATCCATCCAAAACGAACTTTGTACTTTGCTATGAAGTTCCACCAGGAATGAGTTTTTATGCAAAAACTGTCTATTTCAACTTAATTCGTCCATCCAAAACGAACTTTGTACTTTGCTATGAAGTTCCACCAGGAATGAGTTTTCATACAAAAACTGTCTATTTCAACTTAATTGATCCATCCAAAACGAACTTTGTACTTTGCTATGAAGTTCCACCAGGAATGAGTTTTTATGCAAAAACTGTCTATTTCAACTAACTTTGTCCATCTAAAATGAACTTTGTACTTTGCTATGAAGTTCCACCAGGAATGAGTTTTCATACAAAAACTGTCTATTTCAACTAAATTGATCCATCCAAAACGAACTTTGTACTTTGCTATGAAGTTCCACCAGGAATGAGTTTTCATGCAAAAACTGTCTATTTCAACTAACTTTGTCCATCTAAAACGAACTTTGTACTTTGCTATGAATTTCTACCAGGAATGAGTTTTCATGCAAGAACTGTCTTTTTCAACTATATTGATCCATCCAAAACGAACTTTGTACTTTGCTATGAAGTTCCACCAGGAATGAGTTTTCATGCAAAAACTGTCTATTTCAACTAACTTTGTCCATCCAAAACGAACTTTGTACTTTGCTATGAAGTTCCACCAGGAATGAGTTTTCATGCAAAAACTGTCTATTTCAACTAACTTTGTCCATCCAAAACGAACTTTGTACTTTGCTATGAAGTTCCACCAGGAATGAGTTTTCATGCAAAAACTGTCTGTTTCTACTTAATTCGTCCATCCGATACGAACTTTGTACTTTGCTATGAAGTTCTACCAGGAATGAGTTTTCATGCAAGAACTGTCTATTTCAACTAAATTCATCCATCCAAAACGAACTTTGTACTTTGCTATGAAGTTCCACCAGGAATGAATTTTCATGCAAAAACTGTCTATTTCAACTTAATTCGTCCATCCGATACGAACTTTGTACTTTGCTATGAAGTTCTACCAGGAATGAGTTTTCATGCAAGAACTGTCTTTTTCAACTACATTGATCCATCCGATACGAACTTTGTACTTTGCTATGAAGTTCCACCAGGAATGAGTTTTCATGCAAAAACTGTCTATTTCAACTAAATTGATCCATCCAAAACGAACTTTGTACTTTGCTATGAAGTTCCACCAGGAATGAGTTTTCATGCAAAAACTGTCTATTTCAACTAACTTTGTCCATCTAAAACGAACTTTGTACTTTGCTATGAAGTTCTACCAGGAATGAGTTTTCATGCAAGAACTGTCTTTTTCAACTAAATTGATCCATCCAAAACGAACTTTGTACTTTGCTATGAAGTTCCACCAGGAATGAGTTTTTATGCAAAAACTGTCTATTTCAACTAACTTTGTCCATCCAAAACGAACTTTGTACTTTGCTATGAAGTTCCACCAGGAATGAGTTTTCATGCAAAAACTGTCTATTTCAACTAACTTTGTCCATCCAAAACGAACTTTGTACTTTGCTATGAAGTTCCACCAGGAATGAGTTTTTATGCAAAAACTGTCTATTTCAACTAACTTTGTCCATCCAAAACGAACTTTGTACTTTGCTATGAAGTTCCACCAGGAATGAGTTTTCATGCAAGAACTGTCTTTTTCAACTAAATTGATCCATCCAAAACGAACTTTGTACTTTGCTATGAAGTTCCACCAGGAATGAGTTTTTATGCAAAAACTGTCTATTTCAACTAACTTTGTCCATCCAAAACGAACTTTGTACTTTGCTATGAAGTTCCACCAGTATTGAGTTTTCATGCAAAAACTGTCTATTTCAACTAACTTTGTCCATCCAAAACGAACTTTGTACTTTGCTATGAAGTTCTACCAGGAATGAGTTTTCATGCAAGAACTGTCTTTTTCAACTAAATTGATCCATCCAAAACGAACTTTGTACTTTGCTATGAAGTTCCACCAGGAATGAGTTTTTATGCAAAAACTGTCTATTTCAACTAACTTTGTCCATCCAAAACGAACTTTGTACTTTGCTATGAAGTTCTACCAGGAATGAGTTTTCATGCAAAAACTGTCTATTTCAACTAAATTGATCCATCCAAAACGAACTTTGTACTTTGCTATGAAGTTCCACCAGGAATGAGTTTTTATGCAAAAACTGTCTATTTCAACTAACTTTGTCCATCCAAAACGAACTTTGTACTTTGCTATGAAGTTCCACCAGGAATGAGTTTTTATGCAAAAACTGTCTTTTTTAACTTAATTGATCCATCCAAAACGAACTTTGTACTTTGCTATGAAGTTCCACCAGGAATGAGTTTTCATGCAAGAACTGTCTATTTCAACTAAATTGATCCATCCAAAACGAACTTTGTACTTTGCTATGAAGTTCCACCAGGAATGAGTTTTCATGCAAAAACTGTCTATTTCAACTAACTTTGTCCATCCAAAACGAACTTTGTACTTTGCTATGAAGTTCCACCAGGAATGAGTTTTCATGCAAAAACTGTCTATTTCAACTAATTTTGTCCATCCAAAACGAACTTTGTACTTTGCTATGAAGTTCCACCAGGAATGAGTTTTCATGCAAAAACTGTCTATTTCAACTAACTTTGTCCATCCAAAACGAACTTTGTACTTTGCTATGAAGCTCCACCAGGAATGAGTTTTCATGCACAAACTGTCTATTTTAACTTAATTGATCCATCCAAAACGAACTTTGTACTTTGCTATGAAGTTCCACCAGGAATGAGTTTTCATGCAAGAACTGTCTATTTCAACTAAATTGATCCATCCAAAACGAACTTTGTACTTTGCTATGAAGTTCCACCAGGAATGAGTTTTCATGCAAAAACTGTCTATTTCAACTAACTTTGTCCATCCAAAACGAACTTTGTACTTTGCTATGAAGTTCCACCAGGAATGAGTTTTCATGCAAAAACTGTCTTTTTTAACTAACTTTGTCCATCCAAAACGAACTTTGTACTTTGCTATGAAGTTCCACCTGGAAGGAGTTTTCATGCAAAAACTGTCTATTTCAACTAACTTTGTCCATCCAAAACGAACTTTGTACTTTGCTATGAAGTTCCACCAGGAATGAGTTTTCATGCAAAAACTGTCTATTTCAACTAATTTTGTCCATCCAAAACGAACTTTGTACTTTGCTATGAAGTTCCACCAGGAATGAGTTTTCATGCAAAAACTGTCTATTTCAACTAACTTTGTCCATCCAAAACGAACTTTGTACTTTGCTATGACGCTCCACCAGGAATGAGTTTTCATGCAAAAACTGTCTTTTTTAACTAAATTGATCCATCCAAAACGAACTTTGTACTTTGCTATGAAGTTCCACCAGGAATGAGTTTTCATGCAAGAACTGTCTATTTCAACTAAATTGATCCATCCAAAACGAACTTTGTACTTTGCTATGAAGTTCCACCAGGAATGAGTTTTCATGCAAAAACTGTCTATTTCAACTAACTTTGTCCATCCAAAACGAACTTTGTACTTTGCTATGAAGTTCCACCAGGAATGAGTTTTCATGCAAAAACTGTCTATTTCAACTAATTTTGTCCATCCAAAACGAACTTTGTACTTTGCTATGAAGTTCCACCAGGAATGAGTTTTCATGCAAAAACTGTCTATTTCAACTAACTTTGTCCATCCAAAACGAACTTTGTACTTTGCTATGAAGTTCCACCAGGAATGAGTTTTCATGCAAGAACTGTCTATTTCAACTAAATTGATCCATCCAAAACGAACTTTGTACTTTGCTATGAAGTTCCACCAGGAATGAGTTTTCATGCAAAAACTGTCTATTTCAACTAACTTTGTCCATCCAAAACGAACTTTGTACTTTGCTATGAAGTTCCACCAGGAATGAGTTTTCATGCAAAAACTGTCTATTTCAACTAACTTTGTCCATCCAAAACGAACTTTGTACTTTGCTATGAAGTTCCACCAGGAATGAGTTTTCATGCAAAAACTGTCTTTTTTAACTAACTTTGTCCATCCAAAACGAACTTTGTACTTTGCTATGAAGTTCCACCTGGAAGGAGTTTTCATGCAAAAACTGTCTATTTCAACTAACTTTGTCCATCCAAAACGAACTTTGTACTTTGCTATGAAGTTCCACCAGGAATGAGTTTTCATGCAAAAACTGTCTATTTCAACTAACTTTGTCCATCCAAAACGAACTTTGTACTTTGCTATGAAGTTCCACCAGGAATGAGTTTTCATGCAAAAACTGTCTATTTCAACTAAATTGATCCATCCAAAACGAACTTTGTACTTTGCTATGAAGTTCCACCAGGAATGAGTTTTTATGCAAAAACTGTCTATTTCAACTAACTTTGTCCATCCAAAACGAACTTTGTACTTTGCTATGAAGTTCCACCAGGAATGAGTTTTCATGCAAAAACTGTCTATTTCAACTAAATTGATCCATCCAAAACGAACTTTGTACTTTGCTATGAAGTTCCACCAGGAATGAGTTTTCATGCAAGAACTGTCTATTTCAACTAAATTGATCCATCCGAAACGAACTTTGTACTTTGCTATGAAGTTCCACCAGGAATGAGTTTTTATGCAAAAACTGTCTATTTCAACTAACTTTGTCCATCCAAAACGAACTTTGTACTTTGCTATGAAGTTCCACCAGGAATGAGTTTTCATGCAAAAACTGTCTATTTCAACTAACTTTGTCCATCCAAAACGAACTTTGTACTTTGCTATGAAGTTTCACCAGGAATGAGTTTTCATGCAAAAACTGTCTATTTCAACTAACTTTGTCCATCCAAAACGAACTTTGTACTTTGCTATGAAGTTCCACCAGGAATGAGTTTTTATGCAAAAACTGTCTATTTCAACTAACTTTGTCCATCCAAAACGAACTTTGTACTTTGCTATGAAGTTCCACCAGGAATGAGTTTTCATGCAAAAACTGTCTATTTCAACTAACTTTGTCCATCCGATACGAACTTTGTACTTTGCTATGAAGTTCCACCAGGAATGAGTTTTCATGCAAAAACTGTCTATTTCAACTAACTTTGTCCATCCAAAACGAACTTTGTACTTTGCTATGAAGTTCCACCAGGAATGAGTTTTCATGCAAAAACTGTCTATTTCAACTAAATTGATCCATCTAAAACGAACTTTGTACTTTGCTATGAAGTTCCACCAGGAATGAGTTTTTATGCAAAAACTGTCTATTTCAACTGACTTTGTCCATCCAAAACGAACTTTGTACTTTGCTATGAAGTTCCACCAGGAATGAGTTTTCATGCAAAAACTGTCTATTTCAACTAACTTCGTCCATCCAAAACGAACTTTGTACTTTGCTATGAAGTTCCACCAGGAATGAGTTTTTATGCAAAAACTGTCTATTTCAACTGACTTTGTCCATCCAAAACGAACTTTGTACTTTGCTATGAAGTTCCACCAGGAATGAGTTTTCATGCAAAAACTGTCTATTTCAACTAACTTTGTCCATCCCAAACGAACTTTGTACTTTGCTATGAAGTTCCACCAGGAATGAGTTTTTATGCAAAAACTGTCTATTTCAACTGACTTTGTCCATCCAAAACGAACTTTGTACTTTGCTATGAAGTTCCACCAGGAATGAGTTTTCATGCAAAAACTGTCTATTTCAACTTAATTCGTCCATCCAAAACGAACTTTGTACTTTGCTATGAAGTTCCACCAGGAATGAGTTTTCATGCAAAAACTGTCTATTTCAACTAACTTTGTCCATCCAAAACGAACTTTGTACTTTGCTATGAAGTTCCACCAGGAATGAGTTTTCATGCAAAAACTGTCTATTTCAACTAACTTTGTCCATCCAAAACGAACTTTGTACTTTGCTATGAAGTTCCACCAGGAATGAGTTTTCATGCAAAAACTGTCTATTTCAACTAACTTTGTCCATCCAAAACGAACTTTGTACTTTGCTATGAAGTTCCACCAGGAATGAGTTTTCATGCAAAAACTGTCTATTTCAACTAAATTGATCCATCCAAAACGAACTTTGTACTTGGCTATGAAGTTCCACCAGGAATGAGTTTTCATGCAAAAACTGTCTATTTCAACTAAATTCATCCATCCAAAACGAACTTTGTACTTTGCTATGAAGTTCCACCAGGAATGAGTTTTCATGCAAAAACTGTCTATTTCAACTAACTTTGTCCATCCAAAACGAACTTTGTACTTTGCTATGAAGTTCCACCAGGAATGAGTTTTCATGCAAAAACTGTCTATTTCAACTAACTTTGTCCATCCAAAACGAACTTTGTACTTTGCTATGAAGTTCCACCAGGAATGAGTTTTCATGCAAAAACTGTCTATTTCAACTAACTTTGTCCATCCAAAACGAACTTTGTACTTTGCTATGAAGTTCCACCAGGAATGAGTTTTCATGCAAAAACTGTCTATTTCAACTAACTTTGTCCATCCAAAACGAACTTTGTACTTTGCTATGAAGTTCCACCAGGAATGAGTTTTCATGCAAAAACTGTCTATTTCAACTAAATTGATCCATCCAAAACGAACTTTGTACTTGGCTATGAAGTTCCACCAGGAATGAGTTTTCATGCAAAAACTGTCTATTTCAACTAAATTCATCCATCCAAAACGAACTTTGTACTTTGCTATGAAGTTCCACCAGGAATGAGTTTTCATGCAAAAACTGTCTATTTCAACTAACTTTGTCCATCCAAAACGAACTTTGTACTTTGCTATGAAGTTCCACCAGGAATGAGTTTTCATGCAAAAACTGTCTATTTCAACTAACTTTGTCCATCCAAAACGAACTTTGTACTTTGCTATGAAGTTCCACCAGGAATGAGTTTTCATGCAAAAACTGTCTATTTCAACTGACTTTGTCCATCCAAAACGAACTTTGTACTTTGCTATGAAGTTCCACCAGGAATGAGTTTTTATGCAAAAACTGTCTATTTCAACTAACTTTGTCCATCCAAAACGAACTTTGTACTTTGCTATGAAGTTCCACCAGGAATGAGTTTTCATGCAAAAACTGTCTATTTCAACTAAATTGATCCATCCAAAACGAACTTTGTACTTGGCTATGAAGTTCCACCAGGAATGAGTTTTCATGCAAAAACTGTCTATTTCAACTAAATTCATCCATCCAAAACGAACTTTGTACTTTGCTATGAAGTTCCACCAGGAATGAGTTTTCATGCAAAAACTGTCTATTTCAACTAACTTTGTCCATCCAAAACGAACTTTGTACTTTGCTATGAAGTTCCACCAGGAATGAGTTTTCATGCAAAAACTGTCTATTTCAACTAACTTTGTCCATCCAAAACGAACTTTGTACTTTGCTATGAAGTTCCACCAGGAATGAGTTTTCATGCAAAAACTGTCTATTTCAACTAACTTTGTCCATCCAAAACGAACTTTGTACTTTGCTATGAAGTTCCACCAGGAATGAGTTTTCATGCAAAAACTGTCTATTTCAACTAAATTGATCCATCCAAAACGAACTTTGTACTTTGCTATGAAGTTCCACCAGGAATGAGTTTTCATGCAAAAACTGTCTATTTCAACTAAATTGATCCATCCAAAACGAACTTTGTACTTTGCTATGAAGTTCCACCAGGAATGAGTTTTCATGCAAGAACTGTCTATTTCAACTAAATTGATCCATCCGAAACGAACTTTGTACTTTGCTATGAAGTTCCACCAGGAATGAGTTTTTATGCAAAAACTGTCTATTTCAACTAACTTTGTCCATCCAAAACGAACTTTGTACTTTGCTATGAAGTTCCACCAGGAATGAGTTTTCATGCAAAAACTGTCTATTTCAACTAACTTTGTCCATCCAAAACGAACTTTGTACTTTGCTATGAAGTTCCACCAGGAATGAGTTTTCATGCAAAAACTGTCTATTTCAACTAACTTTGTCCATCCAAAACGAACTTTGTACTTTGCTATGAAGTTCCACCAGGAATGAGTTTTTATGCAAAAACTGTCTATTTCAACTAACTTTGTCCATCCAAAACGAACTTTGTACTTTGCTATGAAGTTCCACCAGGAATGAGTTTTCATGCAAAAACTGTCTATTTCAACTAACTTTGTCCATCCGATACGAACTTTGTACTTTGCTATGAAGTTCCACCAGGAATGAGTTTTCATGCAAAAACTGTCTATTTCAACTAACTTTGTCCATCCAAAACGAACTTTGTACTTTGCTATGAAGTTCCACCAGGAATGAGTTTTCATGCAAAAACTGTCTATTTCAACTAAATTGATCCATCCAAAACGAACTTTGTACTTTGCTATGAAGTTCCACCAGGAATGAGTTTTTATGCAAAAACTGTCTATTTCAACTGACTTTGTCCATCCAAAACGAACTTTGTACTTTGCTATGAAGTTCCACCAGGAATGAGTTTTCATGCAAAAACTGTCTATTTCAACTAACTTCGTCCATCCAAAACGAACTTTGTACTTTGCTATGAAGTTCCACCAGGAATGAGTTTTCATGCAAAAACTGTCTATTTCAACTAACTTTGTCCATCCAAAACGAACTTTGTACTTTGCTATGAAGTTCCACCAGGAATGAGTTTTCATGCAAAAACTGTCTATTTCAACTAAATTCATCCATCCAAAACGAACTTTGTACTTTGCTATGAAGTTCCACCAGGAATGAGTTTTCATGCAAAAACTGTCTATTTCAACTAACTTTGTCCATCCAAAACGAACTTTGTACTTTGCTATGAAGTTCCACCAGGAATGAGTTTTCATGCAAAAACTGTCTATTTCAACTAACTTTGTCCATCCAAAACGAACTTTGTACTTTGCTATGAAGTTCCACCAGGAATGAGTTTTCATGCAAAAACTGTCTATTTCAACTAACTTTGTCCATCCAAAACGAACTTTGTACTTTGCTATGAAGTTCCACCAGGAATGAGTTTTCATGCAAAAACTGTCTATTTCAACTAACTTTGTCCATCCAAAACGAACTTTGTACTTTGCTATGACGTTCTACCAGGAATGAGTTTTCATGCAAAAACTGTCTATTTCAACTAACTTTGTCCATCCAAAACGAACTTTGTACTTTGCTATGAAGTTCCACCAGGAATGAGTTTTCATGCAAAAACTGTCTATTTCAACTAAATTGATCCATCCAAAACGAACTTTGTACTTTGCTATGAAGTTCTACCAGGAATGAGTTTTCATGCAAAAACTGTCTATTTCAACTAAATTGATCCATCCAAAACGAACTTTGTACTTTGCTATGAAGTTCCACCAGGAATGAGTTTTCATGCAAAAACTGTCTATTTCAACTAACTTTGTCCATCCAAAACGAACTTTGTACTTTGCTATGAAGTTCCACCAGGAATGAGTTTTCATGCAAAAACTGTCTATTTCAACTAACTTTGTCCATCCAAAACGAACTTTGTACTTTGCTATGAAGTTCCACCAGGAATGAGTTTTCATGCAAAAACTGTCTATTTCAACTAACTTTGTCCATCCAAAACGAACTTTGTACTTTGCTATGAAGTTCCACCAGGAATGAGTTTTCATGCAAAAACTGTCTATTTCAACTAACTTTGTCCATCCAAAACGAACTTTGTACTTTGCTATGAAGTTCCACCAGGAATGAGTTTTCATGCAAAAACTGTCTATTTCAACTAAATTGATCCATCCAAAACGAACTTTGTACTTTGCTATGAAGTTCCACCAGGAATGAGTTTTCATGCAAAAACTGTCTATTTCAACTAACTTTGTCCATCCAAAACGAACTTTGTACTTTGCTATGAAGTTCCACCAGGAATGAGTTTTCATGCAAAAACTGTCTATTTCAACTAACTTTGTCCATCCAAAACGAACTTTGTACTTTGCTATGAAGTTCCACCAGGAATGAGTTTTCATGCAAAAACTGTCTATTTCAACTAAATTGATCCATCCAAAACGAACTTTGTACTTTGCTATGAAGTTCCACCAGGAATGAGTTTTTATGCAAAAACTGTCTATTTCAACTGACTTTGTCCATCCAAAACGAACTTTGTACTTTGCTATGAAGTTCCACCAGGAATGAGTTTTCATGCAAAAACTGTCTATTTCAACTAACTTTGTCCATCCAAAACGAACTTTGTACTTTGCTATGAAGTTCCACCAGGAATGAGTTTTTATGCAAAAACTGTCTATTTCAACTTAATTCGTCCATCCAAAACGAACTTTGTACTTTGCTATGAAGTTCCACCAGGAATGAGTTTTCATGCAAAAATTATCTATTTCAACTAACTTTGTCCATCCAAAACGAACTTTGTACTTTGCTATGAAGTTCCACCAGGAATGAGTTTTTATGCAAAAACTGTCTATTTCAACTAACTTTGTCCATCCAAAACGAACTTTGTACTTTGCTATGAAGTTCCACCAGGAATGAGTTTTCATGCAAAAACTGTCTATTTCAACTAAATTGATCCATCTAAAACGAACTTTGTACTTTGCTATGAAGTTCTACCAGGAATGAGTTTTCATGCAAAAACTGTCTATTTCAACTTAATTCGTCCATCTGATTCGAACTTTGTACTTTGCTATGAAGTTCCACCAGGAATGAGTTTTCATGCAAAAACTGTCTATTTCAACTTAATTCGTCCATCCAAAACGAACTTTGTACTTTGCTATGAAGTTCCACCAGGAATGAGTTTTCATGCAAAAACTGTCTATTTCAACTAACTTTGTCCATCCAAAACTAACTTTGTACTTTGCTATGAAGTTCCACCAGGAATGAGTTTTCATGCAAAAACTGTCTATTTCAACTAACTTTGTCCATCCAAAACGAACTTTGTACTTTGCTATGAAGTTCCACCAGGAATGAGTTTTCATGCAAAAACTGTCTATTTCAACTAAATTGATCCATCCAAAACGAACTTTGTACTTTGCTATGAAGTTCCACCAGGAATGAGTTTTCATGCAAAAACTGTCTATTTCAACTAAATTGATCCATCCAAAACGAACTTTGTACTTTGCTATGAAGTTCCACCAGGAATGAGTTTTTATGCAAAAACTGTCTATTTCAACTTAATTCGTCCATCTGATTCGAACTTTGTACTTTGCTATGAAGTTCCACCAGGAATGAGTTTTCATGCAAAAACTGTCTATTTCAA
The DNA here is from genome assembly GCF_943734755.1 of Anopheles moucheti. Classification (NCBI taxonomy): domain Eukaryota; kingdom Metazoa; phylum Arthropoda; class Insecta; order Diptera; family Culicidae; genus Anopheles; species Anopheles moucheti. Next base: position 213,925 of record NW_026453672.1, read on the forward strand.
CTAAATTGATCCATCTAAAACGAACTTTGTACTTTGCTATGAAGTTCCACCAGGAATGAGTTTTCATGCAAAAACTGTCTATTTCAACTAACTTTGTCCATCCAAAACGAACTTTGTACTTTGCTATGAAGTTCCACCAGGAATGAGTTTTTATGCAAAAACTGTCTATTTCAACTTAATTCGTCCATCCAAAACGAACTTTGTACTTTGCTATGAAGTTCCACCAGGAATGAGTTTTCATGCAAAAATTATCTATTTCAACTAACTTTGTCCATCCAAAACGAACTTTGTACTTTGCTATGAAGTTCCACCAGGAATGAGTTTTCATGCAAAAACTGTCTATTTCAACTAAATTGATCCATCTAAAACGAACTTTGTACTTTGCTATGAAGTTCCACCAGGAATGAGTTTTCATGCAAAAACTGTCTATTTCAACTAAATTGATCCATCTAAAACGAACTTTGTACTTTGCTATGAAGTTCCACCAGGAATGAGTTTTTATGCAAAAACTGTCTATTTCAACTGACTTTGTCCATCCAAAACGAACTTTGTACTTTGCTATGAAGTTCCACCAGGAATGAGTTTTCATGCAAAAACTGTCTATTTCAACTAACTTTGTCCATCCAAAACGAACTTTGTACTTTGCTATGAAGTTCCACCAGGAATGAGTTTTCATGCAAAAACTGTCTATTTCAACTAAATTGATCCATCCAAAACGAACTTTGTACTTTGCTATGAAGTTCCACCAGGAATGAGTTTTCATGCAAAAACTGTCTATTTCAACTAAATTGATCCATCCAAAACGAACTTTGTACTTTGCTATGAAGTTCCACCAGGAATGAGTTTTTATGCAAAAACTGTCTATTTCAACTTAATTCGTCCATCTGATTCGAACTTTGTACTTTGCTATGAAGTTCCACCAGGAATGAGTTTTCATGCAAAAACTGTCTATTTCAACTTAATTCGTCCATCCAAAACGAACTTTGTACTTTGCTATGAAGTTCCACCAGGAATGAGTTTTTATGCAAAAACTGTCTATTTCAACTAACTTTGTCCATCCAAAACGAACTTTGTACTTTGCTATGAAGTTCCACCAGGAATGAGTTTTCATGCAAAAACTGTCTATTTCAACTAACTTTGTCCATCCAAAACGAACTTTGTACTTTGCTATGAAGTTCCACCAGGAATGAGTTTCCATGCAAAAACTGTCTATTTCAACTAACTTTGTCCATCCAAAACGAACTTTGTACTTTGCTATGAAGTTCCACCAGGGATGAGTTTTCATGCAAAAATTATCTATTTCAACTAACTTTGTCCATCCAAAACGAACTTTGTACTTTGCTATGAAGTTCCACCAGGAATGAGTTTTCATGCAAAAACTGTCTATTTCAACTAAATTGATCCATCTAAAACGAACTTTGTACTTTGCTATGAAGTTCCACCAGGAATGAGTTTTCATGCAAAAACTGTCTATTTCAACTAACTTTGTCCATCCAAAACGAACTTTGTACTTTGCTATGAAGTTCCACCAGGAATGAGTTTTCATGCAAAAACTGTCTATTTCAACTAACTTTGTCCATCCAAAACGAACTTTGTACTTTGCTATGAAGTTCCACCAGGAATGAGTTTTCATGCAAAAACTGTCTATTTCAACTAAATTGATCCATCCAAAACGAACTTTGTACTTTGCTATGAAGTTCCACCAGGAATGAGTTTTCATGCAAAAACTGTCTATTTCAACTAACTTTGTCCATCCAAAACGAACTTTGTACTTTGCTATGAAGTTCCACCAGGAATGAGTTTTCATGCAAAAACTGTCTATTTCAACTTAATTCGTCCATCCAAAACGAACTTTGTACTTTGCTATGAAGTTCCACCAGGAATGAGTTTTTATGCAAAAACTGTCTATTTCAACTAAATTGATCCATCCAAAACGAACTTTGTACTTTGCTATGAAGTTCCACCAGGAATGAGTTTTCATGCAAAAACTGTCTATTTCAACTAAATTGATCCATCCAAAACGAACTTTGTACTTTGCTATGAAGTTCCACCAGGAATGAGTTTTCATGCAAAAACTGTCTATTTCAACTAACTTTGTCCATCCAAAACGAACTTTGTACTTTGCTATGAAGTTCCACCAGGAATGAGTTTTCATGCAAAAACTGTCTATTTCAACTAACTTTGTCCATCCAAAACGAACTTTGTACTTTGCTATGAAGTTCCACCAGGAATGAGTTTTCATGCAAAAACTGTCTATTTCAACTAACTTTGTCCATCCAAAACGAACTTTGTACTTTGCTATGAAGTTCCACCAGGAATGAGTTTTCATGCAAAAACTGTCTATTTCAACTAAATTGATCCATCCAAAACGAACTTTGTACTTTGCTATGAAGTTCCACCAGGAATGAGTTTTTATGCAAAAACTGTCTATTTCAACTAACTTTGTCCATCCAAAACGAACTTTGTACTTTGCTATGAAGTTCCACCAGGAATGAGTTTTCATGCAAAAACTGTCTATTTCAACTAAATTGATCCATCCAAAACGAACTTTGTACTTTGCTATGAAGTTCCACCAGGAATGAGTTTTTATGCAAAAACTGTCTATTTCAACTTAATTCGTCCATCTAAAACGAACTTTGTACTTTGCTATGAAGTTCCACCAGGAATGAGTTTTTATGCAAAAACTGTCTATTTCAACTAACTTTGTCCATCCAAAACGAACTTTGTACTTTGCTATGAAGTTCCACCAGGAATGAGTTTTCATGCAAAAACTGTCTATTTCAACTAAATTGATCCATCCAAAACGAACTTTGTACTTTGCTATGAAGTTCCACCAGGAATGAGTTTTTATGCAAAAACTGTCTATTTCAACTGACTTTGTCCATCCAAAACGAACTTTGTACTTGGCTATGAAGTTCCACCAGGAATGAGTTTTCATGCAAAAACTGTCTATTTCAACTAACTTTGTCCATCCAAAACGAACTTTGTACTTTGCTATGAAGTTCCACCAGGAATGAGTTTTCATGCAAAAACTGTATATTTCAACTAACTTTGTCCATCCAAAACGAACTTTGTACTTTGCTATGAAGTTCCACCAGGAATGAGTTTTCATGCAAAAACTGTCTATTTCAACTAACTTTGTCCATCCAAAACGAACTTTGTACTTTGCTATGAAGTTCCACCAGGAATGAGTTTTCATGCAAAAACTGTCTATTTCAACTTAATTCGTCCATCTAAAACGAACTTTGTACTTTGCTATGAAGTTCCACCAGGAATGAGTTTTCATGCAAAAACTGTCTATTTCAACTAACTTTGTCCATCCAAAACGAACTTTGTACTTTGCTATGAAGTTCCACCAGGAATGAGTTTTTATGCAAAAACTGTCTATTTCAACTAAATTGATCCATCCAAAACGAACTTTGTACTTGGCTTTGAAGTTCCACCAGGAATGAGTTTTCATGCAAAAACTGTCTATTTCAACTAACTTTGTCCATCCAAAACGAACTTTGTACTTTGCTATGAAGTTCCACCAGGAATGAGTTTTCATGCAAAAACTGTCTATTTCAACTAACTTTGTCCATCCAAAACGAACTTTGTACTTTGCTATGAAGTTCCACCAGGAATGAGTTTTTATGCAAAAACTGTCTATTTCAACTAACTTTGTCCATCCAAAACGAACTTTGTACTTTGCTATGAAGTTCCACCAGGAATGAGTTTTCATGCAAAAAACTGTCTATTTCAACTAAATTGATCCATCCAAAACGAACTTTGTACTTTGCTATGAAGTTCCACCAGGAATGAGTTTTCATGCAAAAACTGTCTATTTCAACTAACTTTGTCCATCCAAAACGAACTTTGTACTTTGCTATGAAGTTCCACCAGGAATGAGTTTTTATGCAAAAACTGTCTATTTCAACTAAATTGATCCATCCAAAACGAACTTTGTACTTGGCTATGAAGTTTCACCAGGAATGAGTTTTCATGCAAAAACTGTCTATTTCAACTAACTTTGTCCATCCAAAACGAACTTTGTACTTTGCTATGAAGTTCCACCAGGAATGAGTTTTCATGCAAAAACTGTCTATTTCAACTACTTTGTCCATCCAAAACGAACTTTGTACTTTGCTATGAAGTTCCACCAGGAATGAGTTTTCATGCAAAAACTGTCTATTTCAACTAACTTTGTCCATCCAAAACGAACTTTGTACTTTGCTATGAAGTTCCACCAGGAATGAGTTTTCATGCAAAAACTGTCTATTTCAACTAAATTGATCCATCCAAAACGAACTTTGTACTTTGCTATGAAGTTCCACCAGGAATGAGTTTTCATGCAAAAACTGTCTATTTCAACTAAATTGATCCATCCAAAACGAACTTTGTACTTTGCTATGAAGTTCCACCAGGAATGAGTTTTCATGCAAAAACTGTCTATTTCAACTAAATTGATCCATCCAAAACGAACTTTGTACTTTGCTATGAAGTTCCACCAGGAATGAGTTTTTATGCAAAAACTGTCTATTTCAACTTAATTCGTCCATCTAAAACGAACTTTGTACTTTGCTATGAAGTTCCACCAGGAATGAGTTTTTATGCAAAAACTGTCTATTTCAACTAACTTTGTCCATCCAAAACGAACTTTGTACTTTGCTATGAAGTTCCACCAGGAATGAGTTTTCATGCAAAAACTGTCTATTTCAACTAAATTGATCCATCCAAAACGAACTTTGTACTTTGCTATGAAGTTCCACCAGGAATGAGTTTTTATGCAAAAACTGTCTATTTCAACTGACTTTGTCCATCCAAAACGAACTTTGTACTTGGCTATGAAGTTCCACCAGGAATGAGTTTTCATGCAAAAACTGTCTATTTCAACTAACTTTGTCCATCCAAAACGAACTTTGTACTTTGCTATGAAGTTCCACCAGGAATGAGTTTTCATGCAAAAACTGTCTATTTCAACTAACTTTGTCCATCCAAAACGAACTTTGTACTTTGCTATGAAGTTCCACCAGGAATGAGTTTTCATGCAAAAACTGTCTATTTCAACTAACTTTGTCCATCCAAAACGAACTTTGTACTTTGCTATGAAGTTCCACCAGGAATGAGTTTTTATGCAAAAACTGTCTATTTCAACTAACTTTGTCCATCCAAAACGAACTTTGTACTTTGCTATGAAGTTCCACCAGGAATGAGTTTTCATGCAAAAACTGTCTATTTCAACTAAATTGATCCATCCAAAACGAACTTTGTACTTTGCTATGAAGTTCCACCAGGAATGAGTTTTTATGCAAAAACTGTCTATTTCAACTGACTTTGTCCATCCAAAACGAACTTTGTACTTTGCTATGAAGTTCCACCAGGAATGAGTTTTCATGCAAAAACTGTCTATTTCAACTAACTTTGTCCATCCAAAACGAACTTTGTACTTTGCTATGAAGTTCCACCAGGAATGAGTTTTCATGCAAAAACTGTCTATTTCAACTAAATTGATCCATCCAAAACGAACTTTGTACTTTGCTATGAAGTTCCACCAGGAATGAGTTTTTATGCAAAAACTGTCTATTTCAACTAACTTTGTCCATCCAAAACGAACTTTGTACTTTGCTATGAAGTTCCACCAGGAATGAGTTTTCATGCAAAAACTGTCTATTTTAACTAAATTGATCCATCCAAAAACGTACTTTGTACTTTGCTATGAAGTTCCACCAGGAATGAGTTTTCATGCAAAAACTGTCTATTTCAACTTAATTCGTCCATCCGATACGAACTTTGTACTTTGCTATGAAGTTCCACCAGGAATGAGTTTTTATGCAAAAACTGTCTATTTCAACTAACTTTGTCCATCCAAAACGAACTTTGTACTTTGCTATGAAGTTCCACCAGGAATGAGTTTTCATGCAAAAACTGTCTATTTCAACTAAATTGATCCATCCAAAACGAACTTTGTACTTTGCTATGAAGTTCCACCAGGAATGAGTTTTTATGCAAAAACTGTCTATTTCAACTAACTTTGTCCATCCAAAACGAACTTTGTACTTTGCTATGAAGTTCCACCAGGAATGAGTTTTCATGCAAAAACTGTCTATTTTAACTAAATTGATCCATCCAAAACGTACTTTGTACTTTGCTATGAAGTTCCACCAGGAATGAGTTTTCATGCAAAAACTGTCTATTTCAACTTAATTCGTCCATCTAAAACGAACTTTGTACTTTGCTATGAAGTTCCACCAGGAATGAGTTTTTATGCAAAAACTGTCTATTTCAACTAACTTTGTCCATCCAAAACGAACTTTGTACTTTGCTATGAAGTTCCACCAGGAATGAGTTTTCATGCAAAAACTGTCTATTTCAACTAAATTGATCCATCCAAAACGAACTTTGTACTTTGCTATGAAGTTCCACCAGGAATGAGTTTTCATGCAAAAACTGTCTATTTCAACTTAATTCGTCCATCTAAAACGAACTTTGTACTTTGCTATGAAGTTCCACCAGGAATGAGTTTTTATGCAAAAACTGTCTATTTCAACTAACTTTGTCCATCCAAAACGAACTTTGTACTTTGCTATGAAGTTCCACCAGGAATGAGTTTTCATGCAAAAACTGTCTATTTCAACTAAATTGATCCATCCAAAACGAACTTTGTACTTTGCTATGAAGTTCCACCAGGAATGAGTTTTTATGCAAAAACTGTCTATTTCAACTAACTTTGTCCATCCAAAACGAACTTTGTACTTTGCTATGAAGTTCCACCAGGAATGAGTTTTCATGCAAAAACTGTCTATTTCAACTAACTTTGTCCATCCAAAACGAACTTTGTACTTTGCTATGAAGTTCCACCAGGAATGAGTTTTCATGCAAAAACTGTCTATTTCAACTAAATTGATCCATCCAAAACGAACTTTGTACTTTGCTATGAAGTTCCACCAGGAATGAGTTTTTATGCAAAAACTGTCTATTTCAACTAACTTTGTCCATCCAAAACGAACTTTGTACTTTGCTATGAAGTTCCACCAGGAATGAGTTTTCATGCAAAAAACTGTCTATTTCAACTAACTTTGTCCATCCAAAACGAACTTTGTACTTTGCTATGAAGTTCCACCAGGAATGAGTTTTCATGCAAAAACTGTCTATTTCAACTAAATTGATCCATCCAAAACGAACTTTGTACTTTGCTATGAAGTTCCACCAGGAATGAGTTTTTATGCAAAAACTGTCTATTTCAACTAACTTTGTCCATCCAAAACGAACTTTGTACTTTGCTATGAAGTTCCACCAGGAATGAGTTTTCATGCAAAAACTGTCTATTTCAACTAAATTGATCCATCCAAAACGAACTTTGTACTTTGCTATGAAGTTCCACCAGGAATGAGTTTTTATGCAAAAACTGTCTATTTCAACTAACTTTGTCCATCCAAAACGAACTTTGTACTTTGCTATGAAGTTCCACCAGGAATGAGTTTTCATGCAAAAACTGTCTATTTCAACTAACTTTGTCCATCCAAAACGAACTTTGTACTTTGCTATGAAGTTCCACCAGGAATGAGTTTTCATGCAAAAACTGTCTATTTCAACTAACTTTGTCCATCCAAAACGAACTTTGTACTTTGCTATGAAGTTCCACCAGGAATGAGTTTTTATGCAAAAACTGTCTATTTCAACTAACTTTGTCCATCCAAAACGAACTTTGTACTTTGCTATGAAGTTCCACCAGGAATGAGTTTTCATGCAAAAACTGTCTATTTCAACTAACTTTGTCCATCCAAAACGAACTTTGTACTTTGCTATGAAGTTCCACCAGGAATGAGTTTTCATGCAAAAACTGTCTATTTCAACTTAATTCGTCCATCCGATTCGAACTTTGTACTTTGCTATGAAGTTCCACCAGGAATGAGTTTTCATACAAAAACTGTCTATTTCAACTAACTTTGTCCATCCAAAACGAACTTTGTACTTTGCTATGAAGTTCCACCAGGAATGAGTTTTCATGCAAAAACTGTCTATTTCAACTAACTTTGTCCATCCAAAACGAACTTTGTACTTTGCTATGAAGTTCCACCAGGAATGAGTTTTCATGCAAAAACTGTCTATTTCAACTTAATTCGTCCATCCGATTCGAACTTTGTACTTTGCTATGAAGTTCCACCAGGAATGAGTTTTCATACAAAAACTGTCTATTTCAACTAAATTGATCCATCCAAAACGAACTTTGTACTTTGCTATGAAGTTCCACCAGGAATGAGTTTTCATGCAAAAACTGTCTATTTCAACTAACTTTGTTCATCCAAAACGAACTTTGTACTTTGCTATGAAGTTCCACCAGGAATGAGTTTTCATGCAAAAACTGTCTATTTCAACTAACTTTGTCCATCCAAAACGAACTTTGTACTTTGCTATGAAGTTCCACCAGGAATGAGTTTTCATGCAAAAACTGTCTATTTCAACTAACTTTGTCCATCCAAAACGAACTTTGTACTTTGCTATGAAGTTCCACCAGGAATGAGTTTTCATGCAAAAACTGTCTATTTCAACTAAATTGATCCATCCAAAACGAACTTTGTACTTTGCTATGAAGTTCCACCAGGAATGAGTTTTCATGCAAAAACTGTCGTTTTCAACTAACTTTGTCCATCCAAAACGAACTTTGTACTTTGCTATGAAGTTCCACCAGGAATGAGTTTTCATGCAAAAACTGTCTATTTCAACTAACTTTGTCCATCCAAAACGAACTTTGTACTTTGCTATGAAGTTCCACCAGGAATGAGTTTTCATGCAAAAACTGTCTATTTCAACTAACTTTGTCCATCCAAAACGAACTTTGTACTTTGCTATGAAGTTCCACCAGGAATGAGTTTTCATGCAAAAACTGTCTATTTTAACTGAATTGATCCATCCAAAACGAACTTTGTACTTTGCTATGAAGTTCCACCAGGAATGAGTTTTCATGCAAAAACTGTCTATTTCAACTAACTTTGTCCATCCAAAACGAACTTTGTACTTTGCTATGAAGTTCCACCAGGAATGAGTTTTCATGCAAAAACTGTCTATTTCAACTAACTTTGTCCATCCAAAACGAACTTTGTACTTTGCTATGAAGTTCCACCAGGAATGAGTTTTCATGCAAAAACTGTCTATTTCAACTTAATTCGTCCATCCAAAACGAACTTTGTACTTTGCTATGAAGTTCCACCAGGAATGAGTTTTCATGCAAAAACTGTCTTTTTCAACTGAATTGATCCATCCAAAACGAACTTTGTACTTTGCTATGAAGTTCCACCAGGAATGAGTTTTCATGCAAAAACTGTCTATTTCAACTAAATTGATCCATCCAAAACGAACTTTGTACTTTGCTATGAAGTTCCACCAGGAATGAGTTTTCATGCAAAAACTGTCTATTTCAACTAACTTTGTTCATCCAAAACGAACTTTGTACTTTGCTATGAAGTTCCACCAGGAATGAGTTGTCATGAAAAAACTGTCTATTTCAACTAACTATGTCCATCCAAAACGAACTTTGTACTTTGCTATGAAGTTCCACCAGGAATGAGTTTTCATGCAAAAACTGTCTATTTCAACTAAATTGATCCATCCAAAACGAACTTTGTACTTTGCTATGAAGTTCCACCAGGAATGAGTTTTCATGCAAAAACTGTCGTTTTCAACTAACTTTGTCCATCCAAAACGAACTTTGTACTTTGCTATGAAGTTCCACCAGGAATGAGTTTTCATGCAAAAACTGTCTATTTCAACTAACTTTGTCCATCCAAAACGAACTTTGTACTTTGCTATGAAGTTCCACCAGGAATGAGTTTTCATGCAAAAACTGTCTATTTCAACTAACTTTGTCCATCCAAAACGAACTTTGTACTTTGCTATGAAGTTCCACCAGGAATGAGTTTTCATGCAAAAACTGTCTATTTTAACTAACTTTGTCCATCCAAAACGAACTTTGTACTTTGCTATGAAGTTCCACCAGGAATGAGTTTTCATGCAAAAACTGTCTATTTCAACTTAATTCGTCCATCCGATTCGAACTTTGTACTTTGCTATGAAGTTCCACCAGGAATGAGTTTTCATACAAAAACTGTCTATTTCAACTAAATTGATCCATCCAAAACGAACTTTGTACTTTGCTATGAAGTTCCACCAGGAATGAGTTTTCATGCAAAAACTGTCTATTTCAACTAACTTTGTCCATCGAAAACGAACTTTGTACTTTGCTATGAAGTTCCACCAGGAATGAGTTTTCATGCAAAAACTGTCTATTTCAACTTAATTCGTCCATCCAAAACGAACTTTGTACTTTGCTATGAAGTTCCACCAGGAATGAGTTTTCATGCAAAAACTGTCTTTTTCAACTGAATTGATCCATCCAAAACGAACTTTGTACTTTGCTATGAAGTTCCACCAGGAATGAGTTTTCATGCAAAAACTGTCTATTTCAACTAACTTTGTCCATCCAAAACGAACTTTGTACTTTGCTATGAAGTTCCACCAGGAATGAGTTTTCATGCAAAAACTGTCTATTTCAACTAACTTTGTTCATCCAAAACGAACTTTGTACTTTGCTATGAAGTTCCACCAGGAATGAGTTTTCATGAAAAAACTGTCTATTTCAACTAAATTGATCCATCCAAAACGAACTTTGTACTTTGCTATGAAGTTCCACCAGGAATGAGTTTTCATGCAAAAACTGTCGTTTTCAACTAACTTTGTCCATCCAAAACGAACTTTGTACTTTGCTATGAAGTTCCACCAGGAATGAGTTTTCATGCAAAAACTGTCTATTTCAACTAACTTTGTCCATCCAAAACGAACTTTGTACTTTGCTATGAAGTTCCACCAGGAATGAGTTTTCATGCAAAAACTGTCTATTTCAACTAACTTTGTCCATCCAAAACGAACTTTGTACTTTGCTATGAAGTTCCACCAGGAATGAGTTTTCATGCAAAAACTGTCTATTTCAACTTAATTCGTCCATCCGATTCGAACTTTGTACTTTGCTATGAAGTTCCACCAGGAATGAGTTTTCATACAAAAACTGTCTATTTCAACTAAATTGATCCATCCAAAACGAACTTTGTACTTTGCTATGAAGTTCCACCAGGAATGAGTTTTCATGCAAAAACTGTCTATTTCAACTTAATTCGTCCATCCGATTCGAACTTTGTACTTTGCTATGAAGTTCCACCAGGAATGAGTTTTCATACAAAAACTGTCTATTTCAACTAAATTGATCCATCCAAAACGAACTTTGTACTTTGCTATGAAGTTCCACCAGGAATGAGTTTTCATGCAAAAACTGTCGTTTTCAACTAACTTTGTCCATCCAAAACGAACTTTGTACTTTGCTATGAAGTTCCACCAGGAATGAGTTTTCATGCAAAAACTGTCTATTTCAACTAACTTTGTCCATCCAAAACGAACTTTGTACTTTGCTATGAAGTTCCACCAGGAATGAGTTTTCATGCAAAAACTGTCTATTTCAACTAACTTTGTCCATCCAAAACGAACTTTGTACTTTGCTATGAAGTTCCACCAGGAATGAGTTTTCATGCAAAAACTGTCTATTTCAACTTAATTCGTCCATCCGATTCGAACTTTGTACTTTGCTATGAAGTTCCACCAGGAATGAGTTTTCATGCAAAAACTGTCTATTTCAACTAACTTTGTCCATCCAAAACGAACTTTGTACTTTGCTATGAAGTTCCACCAGGAATGAGTTTTCATGCAAAAACTGTCTATTTCAACTTAATTCGTCATCCGATTCGAACTTTGTACTTTGCTATGAAGTTCCACCAGAATGAGTTTTCATACAAAAACTGTCTATTTCAACTAAATTGATCCATCCAAAACGAACTTTGTACTTTGCTATGAAGTTCCACCAGGAATGAGTTTTCATGCAAAAACTGTCTATTTCAACTAACTTTGTTCATCCAAAACGAACTTTGTACTTTGCTATGAAGTTCCACCAGGAATGAGTTTTCATGCAAAAACTGTCTATTTCAACTAACTTTGTCCATCCAAAACGAACTTTGTACTTTGCTATGAAGTTCCACCAGAATGAGTTTTCATGCAAAAACTGTCTATTTCAACTAACTTTGTCCATCCAAAACGAACTTTGTACTTTGCTATGAAGTTCCACCAGGAATGAGTTTTCATGCAAAAACTGTCTATTTCAACTAAATTGATCCATCCAAAACGAACTTTGTACTTTGCTATGAAGTTCCACCAGGAATGAGTTTTCATGCAAAAACTGTCGTTTTCAACTAACTTTGTCCATCCAAAACGAACTTTGTACTTTGCTATGAAGTTCCACCAGGAATGAGTTTTCATGCAAAAACTGTCTATTTCAACTAACTTTGTCCATCCAAAACGAACTTTGTACTTTGCTATGAAGTTCCACCAGGAATGAGTTTTCATGCAAAAACTGTCTATTTCAACTAACTTTGTCCATCCAAAACGAGCTTTGTACTTTGCTATGAAGTTCCACCAGGAATGAGTTTTCATGCAAAAACTGTCTATTTTAACTGAATTGATCCATCCAAAACGAACTTTGTACTTTGCTATGAAGTTCCACCAGGAATGAGTTTTCATACAAAAACTGTCTATTTCAACTAACTTTGTCCATCCAAAACGAACTTTGTACTTTGCTATGAAGTTCCACCAGGAATGAGTTTTCATGCAAAAACTGTCGTTTTCAACTAACTTTGTCCATCCAAAACGAACTTTGTACTTTGCTATGAAGTTCCACCAGGAATGAGTTTTCATGCAAAAACTGTCTATTTCAACTAACTTTGTCCATCCAAAACGAACTTTGTACTTTGCTATGAAGTTCCACCAGGAATGAGTTTTCATGCAAAAACTGTCTATTTCAACTGAATTGATCCATCCAAAACGAACTTTGTACTTTGCTATGAAGTTCCACCAGGAATGAGTTTTCATGCAAAAACTGTCTATTTCAACTAACTTTGTCCATCCAAAACGAACTTTGTACTTTGCTATGAAGTTCCACCAGGAATGAGTTTTCATGCAAAAACTGTCTATTTCAACTAACTTTGTCCATCCAAAACGAACTTTGTAGTTTGCTATGAAGTTCCACCAGGAATGAGTTTTCATGCAAAAACTGTCTATTTCAACTTAATTCGTCCATCCAAAACGAACTTTGTACTTTGCTATGAAGTTCCACCAGGAATGAGTTTTCATGCAAAAACTGTCTATTTTAACTGAATTGATCCATCCAAAACGAACTTTGTACTTTGCTATGAAGTTCCACCAGGAATGAGTTTTCATGCAAAAACTGTCTATTTCAACTAACTTTGTCCATCCAAAACGAACTTTGTACTTTGCTATGAAGTTCCACCAGGAATGAGTTTTCATGCAAAAACTGTCTATTTCAACTAACTTTGTCCATCCAAAACGAACTTTGTACTTTGCTATGAAGTTCCACCAGGAATGAGTTTTCATGCAAAAACTGTCTATTTCAACTTAATTCGTCCATCCAAAACGAACTTTGTACTTTGCTATGAAGTTCCACCAGGAATGAGTTTTCATGCAAAAACTGTCTATTTCAACTGAATTGATCCATCCAAAACGAACTTTGTACTTTGCTATGAAGTTCCACCAGGAATGAGTTTTCATGCAAAAACTGTCTATTTCAACTTAATTCGTCCATCCAAAACGAACTTTGTACTTTGCTATGAAGTTCCACCAGGAATGAGTTTTCATGCAAAAACTGTCTATTTCAACTAACTTTGTCCATCCAAAACGAACTTTGTACTTTGCTATGAAGTTCCACCAGGAATGAGTTTTCATGCAAAAACTGTCTATTTCAACTAACTTTGTCCATCCAAAACGAACTTTGTACTTTGCTATAAGTTCCACCAGGAATGAGTTTTTATGCAAAAACTGTCTATTTCAACTAACTTTGTCCATCCAAAACGAACTTTGTACTTTGCTATGAAGTTCCACCAGGAATGAGTTTTCATGCAAAAACTGTCTATTTCAACTAACTTTGTCCATCCAAAACGAACTTTGTACTTTGCTTGAAGTTCCACCAGGAATGAGTTTTTATGCAAAAACTGTCTATTTCAACTAACTTTGTCCATCCAAAACGAACTTTGTACTTTGCTATGAAGTTCCACCAGGAATGAGTTTTTATGCAAAAACTGTCTATTTCAACTTAATTCGTCCATCCGATTCGAACTTTGTACTTTGCTATGAAGTTCCACCAGGAATGAGTTTTCATGCAAAAACTGTCTATTTCAACTAACTTTGTCCATCCAAAACGAACTTTGTACTTTGCTATGAAGTTCCACCAGGAATGAGTTTTCATGCAAAAACTGTCTATTTCAACTTAATTCGTTCATCCGATTCGAACTTTGTACTTTGCTATGAAGTTCCACCAGGAATGAGTTTTCATACAAAAACTGTCTATTTCAACTAACTTTGTCCATCCAAAACGAACTTTGTACTTTGCTATGAAGTTCCACCAGGAATGAGTTTTTATGCAAAAACTGTCTATTTCAACTAACTTTGTCCATCCAAAACGAACTTTGTACTTTGCTATGAAGTTCCACCAGGAATGAGTTTTCATGCAAAAACTGTCTATTTCAACTAACTTTGTCCATCCAAAACGAACTTTGTACTTTGCTATGAAGTTCCACCAGGAATGAGTTTTCATGCAAAAACTGTCTATTTCAACTTAATTCGTTCATCCGATTCGAACTTTGTACTTTGCTATGAAGTTCCACCAGGAATGAGTTTTCATACAAAAACTGTCTATTTCAACTAACTTTGTCCATCCAAAACGAACTTTGTACTTTGCTATGAAGTTCCACCAGGAATGAGTTTTCATGCAAAAACTGTCTATTTCAACTAACTTTGTCCATCCAAAACGAACTTTGTACTTTGCTATGAAGTTCCACCAGGAATGAGTTTTCATGCAAAAACTGTCTATTTCAACTAACTTTGTCCATCCAAAACGAACTTTGTACTTTGCTATGAAGTTCCACCAGGAATGAGTTTTCATGCAAAAACTGTCTATTTCAACTTAATTCGTCCATCCAAAACGAACTTTGTACTTTGCTATGAAGTTCCACCAGGAATGAGTTTTCATGCAAAAACTGTCTATTTTAACTGAATTGATCCATCCAAAACGAACTTTGTACTTTGCTATGAAGTTCCACCAGGAATGAGTTTTCATGCAAAAACTGTCTATTTCAACTAACTTTGTCCATCCAAAACGAACTTTGTACTTTGCTATGAAGTTCCACCAGGAATGAGTTTTTATGCAAAAACTGTCTATTTCAACTAACTTTGTCCATCCAAAACGAACTTTGTACTTTGCTATGAAGTTCCACCAGGAATGAGTTTTCATGCAAAAACTGTCTATTTCAACTAACTTTGTCCATCCAAAACGAACTTTGTACTTTGCTATGAAGTTCCACCAGGAATGAGTTTTCATGCAAAAACTGTCTATTTCAACTAACTTTGTCCATCCAAAACGAACTTTGTACTTTGCTATGAAGTTCCACCAGGAATGAGTTTTCATGCAAAAACTGTCTATTTCAACTAAATTGATCCATCCAAAACGAACTTTGTACTTTGCTATGAAGTTCCACCAGGAATGAGTTTTCATGCAAAAACTGTCTATTTCAACTAACTTTGTCCATCCAAAACGAACTTTGTACTTTGCTTGAAGTTCCACCAGGAATGAGTTTTCATGCAAAAACTGTCTATTTCAACTAACTTTGTCCATCCAAAACGAACTTTGTACTTTGCTATGAAGTTCCACCAGGAATGAGTTTTCATGCAAAAACTGTCTATTTCAACTAACTTTGTCCATCCAAAACGAACTTTGTACTTTGCTATGAAGTTCCACCAGGAATGAGTTTTCATGCAAAAACTGTCTATTTCAACTTAATTCGTCCATCCAAAACGAACTTTGTACTTTGCTATGAAGTTCCACCAGGAATGAGTTTTCATGCAAAAACTGTCTATTTCAACTAACTTTGTCCATCCAAAACGAACTTTGTACTTTGCTATGAAGTTCCACCAGGAATGAGTTTTCATGCAAAAACTGTCTATTTCAACTAACTTTGTCCATCCAAAACGAACTTTGTACTTTGCTATGAAGTTCCACCAGGAATGAGTTTTCATGCAAAAACTGTCTATTTCAACTAAATTGATCCATCCAAAACGAACTTTGTACTTTGCTATGAAGTTCCACCAGGAATGAGTTTTCATGCAAAAACTGTCTATTTCAACTAACTTTGTCCATCCAAAACGAACTTTGTACTTTGCTTGAAGTTCCACCAGGAATGAGTTTTCATGCAAAAACTGTCTATTTCAACTAAATTGATCCATCCAAAACGAACTTTGTACTTTGCTATGAAGTTCCACCAGGAATGAGTTTTCATGCAAAAACTGTCTATTTCAACTAACTTTGTCCATCCAAAACGAACTTTGTACTTTGCTATGAAGTTCCACCAGGAATGAGTTTTCATGCAAAAACTGTCTATTTCAACTTAATTCGTCCATCCAAAACGAACTTTGTACTTTGCTATGAAGTTCCACCAGGAATGAGTTTTCATGCAAAAACTGTCTATTTCAACTAACTTTGTCCATCCAAAACGAACTTTGTACTTTGCTATGAAGTTCCACCAGGAATGAGTTTTCATGCAAAAACTGTCTATTTCAACTAACTTTGTCCATCCAAAACGAACTTTGTACTTTGCTTGAAGTTCCACCAGGAATGAGTTTTCATGCAAAAACTGTCTATTTCAACTAAATTGATCCATCCAAAACGAACTTTGTACTTTGCTATGAAGTTCCACCAGGAATGAGTTTTCATGCAAAAACTGTCTATTTCAACTAACTTTGTCCATCCAAAACGAACTTTGTACTTTGCTATGAAGTTCCACCAGGAATGAGTTTTCATGCAAAAACTGTCTATTTCAACTTAATTCGTCCATCCAAAACGAACTTTGTACTTTGCTATGAAGTTCCACCAGGAATGAGTTTTCATGCAAAAACTGTCTATTTCAACTAACTTTGTCCATCCAAAACGAACTTTGTACTTTGCTATGAAGTTCCACCAGGAATGAGTTTTCATGCAAAAACTGTCTATTTCAACTAACTTTGTCCATCCAAAACGAACTTTGTACTTTGCTTGAAGTTCCACCAGGAATGAGTTTTCATGCAAAAACTGTCTATTTCAACTAACTTTGTCCATCCAAAACGAACTTTGTACTTTGCTATGAAGTTCCACCAGGAATGAGTTTTCATGCAAAAACTGTCTATTTCAACTAACTTTGTCCATCCAAAACGAACTTTGTACTTTGCTATGAAGTTCCACCAGGAATGAGTTTTCATGCAAAAACTGTCTATTTCAACTAAATTGATCCATCCAAAACGAACTTTGTACTTTGCTATGAAGTTCCACCAGGAATGAGTTTTCATGCAAAAACTGTCTATTTCAACTAACTTTGTCCATCCAAAACGAACTTTGTACTTTGCTATGAAGTTCCACCAGGAATGAGTTTTCATGCAAAAACTGTCTATTTCAACTAACTTTGTCCATCCAAAACGAACTTTGTACTTTGCTATGAAGTTCCACCAGGAATGAGTTTTCATGCAAAAACTGTCTATTTCAACTTAATTCGTCCATCCGATTCGAACTTTGTACTTTGCTATGAAGTTCCACCAGGAATGAGTTTTCATGCAAAAACTGGCTATGTCAACTAAATTGATCCATCCAAAACGAACTTTGTACTTTGCTTGAAGTTCCACCAGGAATGAGTTTTTATGCAAAAACTGTCTATTTCAACTAACTTTGTCCATCCAAAACGAACTTTGTACTTTGCTATGAAGTTCCACCAGGAATGAGTTTTCATGCAAAAACTGTCTATTTCAACTTAATTCGTCCATCCGATTCGAACTTTGTACTTTGCTATGAAGTTCCACCAGGAATGAGTTTTCATGCAAAAACTGTCTATTTCAACTAACTTTGTCCATCCAAAACGAACTTTGTACTTGGCTATGAAGTTCCACCAGGAATGAGTTTTCATGCAAAAACTGTCTATTTCAACTAACTTTGTCCATCCAAAACGAACTTTGTACTTTGCTATGAAGTTCCACCAGGAATGAGTTTTCATGCAAAAACTGTCTATTTCAACTTAATTCGTCCATCCAAAACGAACTTTGTACTTTGCTATGAAGTTCCACCAGGAATGAGTTTTCATGCAAAAACTGTCTTTTTCAACTGAATTGATCCATCTAAAACGAACTTTGTACTTTGCTATGAAGTTCCACCAGGAATGAGTTTTCATGCAAAAACTGTCTATTTCAACTAACTTTGTCCATCCAAAACGAACTTTGTACTTTGCTATGAAGTTCCACCAGGAATGAGTTGTCATGAAAAAACTGTCTATTTCAACTAACTATGTCCATCCAAAACGAACTTTGTACTTTGCTATGAAGTTCCACCAGGAATGAGTTTTCATGCAAAAACTGTCTATTTCAACTAAATTGATCCATCCAAAACGAACTTTGTACTTTGCTATGAAGTTCCACCAGGAATGAGTTTTCATGCAAAAACTGTCGTTTTCAACTAACTTTGTCCATCCAAAACGAACTTTGTACTTTGCTATGAAGTTCCACCAGGAATGAGTTTTCATGCAAAAACTGTCGTTTTCAACTAACTTTGTCCATCCAAAACGAACTTTGTACTTTGCTATGAAGTTCCACCAGGAATGAGTTTTCATGCAAAAACTGTCTATTTCAACTAACTTTGTCCATCCAAAACGAACTTTGTACTTTGCTATGAAGTTCCACCAGGAATGAGTTTTCATGCAAAAACTGTCTATTTCAACTAACTTTGTCCATGCAAAACGAACTTTGTACTTTGCTATGAAGTTCCACCAGGAATGAGTTTTCATGCAAAAACTGTCTATTTCAACTTAATTCGTCCATCCGATTCGAACTTTGTACTTTGCTATGAAGTTCCACCAGGAATGAGTTTTCATGCAAAAACTGGCTATTTCAACTAACTTTGTCCATCCAAAACGAACTTTGTACTTTGCTATGAAGTTCCACCAGGAATGAGTTTTCATGCAAAAACTGTCTATTTCAACTAAATTGATCCATCCAAAACGAACTTTGTACTTTGCTATGAAGTTCCACCAGGAATGAGTTTTCATGCAAAAACTGTCTATTTCAACTAACTTTGTCCATCCAAAACGAACTTTGTACTTTGCTATGAAGTTCCACCAGGAATGAGTTTTCATGCAAAAACTGTCTATTTCAACTAAATTGATCCATCCAAAACGAACTTTGTACTTTGCTATGAAGTTCCACCAGGAATGAGTTTTCATGCAAAAACTGTCTATTTCAACTAACTTTGTCCATCCAAAACGAACTTTGTACTTTGCTATGAAGTTCCACCAGGAATGAGTTTTTATGCAAAAACTGTCTATTTCAACTAACTTTGTCCATCTGATTCGAACTTTGTACTTTGCTATGAAGTTCCACCAGGAATGAGTTTTCATACAAAAACTGTCTATTTCAACTTAATTCGTCCATCCAAAACGAACTTTGTACTTTGCTATGAAGTTCCACCAGGAATGAGTTTTCATGCAAAAACTGTCTATTTCAACTAACTTTGTCCATCCAAAACGAACTTTGTACTTTGCTATGAAGTTCCACCAGGAATGAGTTTTCATGCAAAAACTGTCTATTTCAACTTAATTCGTCCATCCGATTCGAACTTTGTACTTTGCTATGAAGTTCCACCAGGAATGAGTTTTCATACAAAAACTGTCTATTTCAACTAACTTTGTCCATCCAAAACGAACTTTGTACTTTGCTATGAAGTTCCACCAGGAATGAGTTTTCATGCAAAAACTGTCTATTTCAACTAAATTCGTCCATCCGATACGAACTTTGTACTTTGCTATGAAGTTCTACCAGGAATGAGTTTTCATGCAAAAACTGTCTATTTCAACTAACTTTGTCCATCCAAAACGAACTTTGTACTTTGCTATGAAGTTCCACCAGGAATGAGTTTTCATGCAAAAACTGTCTATTTCAACTAACTTTGTCCATCCAAAACGAACTTTGTACTTTGCTATGAAGTTCCACCAGGAATGAGTTTTCATGCAAAAACTGTCTATTTCAACTTAATTCGTCCATCCGATTCGAACTTTGTACTTTGCTATGAAGTTCCACCAGGAATGAGTTTTCATGCAAAAACTGTCTATTTCAACTAAATTCGTCCATCCGATACGAACTTTGTACTTTGCTATGAAGTTCTACCAGGAATGAGTTTTCATGCAAAAACTGTCTATTTCAACTAACTTTGTCCATCCAAAACGAACTTTGTACTTTGCTATGAAGTTCCACCAGGAATGAGTTTTCATGCAAAAACTGTCTATTTCAACTAACTTTGTCCATCCAAAACGAACTTTGTACTTTGCTATGAAGTTCCACCAGGAATGAGTTTTCATGCAAAAACTGTCTATTTCAACTAACTTTGTCCATCCGATACGAACTTTGTACTTTGCTATGAAGTTCCACCAGGAATGAGTTTTTATGCAAAAACTGTCTATTTCAACTAACTTTGTCCATCCAAAACGAACTTTGTACTTTGCTATGAAGTTCCACCAGGAATGAGTTTTCATGCAAAAACTGTCGTTTTCAACTAACTTTGTCCATCCAAAACGAACTTTGTACTTTGCTATGAAGTTCCACCAGGAATGAGTTTTCATGCAAAAACTGTCTATTTCAACTTAATTCGTCCATCCGATTCGAACTTTGTACTTTGCTATGAAGTTCCACCAGGAATGAGTTTTCATACAAAAACTGTCTATTTCAACTAAATTGATCCATCCAAAACGAACTTTGTACTTTGCTATGAAGTTCCACCAGGAATGCGTTTTCATGCAAAAACTGTCTATTTCAACTAACTTTGTTCATCCAAAACGAACTTTGTACTTTGCTATGAAGTTCCACCAGGAATGAGTTTTCATGCAAAAACTGTCTATTTCAACTAACTTTGTCCATCCAAAACGAACTTTGTACTTTGCTATGAAGTTCCACCAGGAATGAGTTTTCATGCAAAAACTGTCTATTTCAACTAACTTTGTCCATCCAAAACGAACTTTGTACTTTGCTATGAAGTTCCACCAGGAATGAGTTTTTATGCAAAAACTGTCTATTTCAACTAACTTTGTCCATCCAAAACGAACTTTGTACTTTGCTATGAAGTTCCACCAGGAATGAGTTTTCATGCAAAAACTGTCTATTTCAACTAACTTTGTCCATCCAAAACGAACTTTGTACTTTGCTATGAAGTTCCACCAGGAATGAGTTTTCATGCAAAAACTGTCTATTTCAACTAAATTGATCCATCCAAAACGAACTTTGTACTTTGCTATGAAGTTCCACCAGGAATGAGTTTTCATGCAAAAACTGTCTATTTCAACTAACTTTGTCTATCCAAAACGAACTTTGTACTTTGCTATGAAGTTCCACCAGGAATGAGTTTTCATACAAAAACTGTCTATTTCAACTAACTTTGTCCATCCAAAACGAACTTTGTACTTTGCTATGAAGTTCCACCAGGAATGAGTTTTCATGCAAAAACTGTCTATTTCAACTAAATTGATCCATCCAAAACGAACTTTGTACTTTGCTATGAAGTTCCACCAGGAATGAGTTGTCATGAAAAAACTGTCTATTTCAACTAACTTTGTCTATCCAAAACGAACTTTGTACTTTGCTATGAAGTTCCACCAGGAATGAGTTTTCATACAAAAACTGTCTATTTCAACTAACTTTGTCCATCCAAAACGAACTTTGTACTTTGCTATGAAGTTCCACCAGGAATGAGTTTTCATGCAAAAACTGTCTATTCCAACTAACTTTGTCCATCTAAAACGAACTTTGTACTTTGCTATGAAGTTCCACCAGGAATGAGTTTTCATGCAAAAACTGTCGTTTTCAACTAACTTTGTCCATCCAAAATGAACTTTTTACTTTGCTATGAAGTTCCACCAGGAATGAGTTTTCATGCAAAAACTGTCTATTTCAACTAAATTGATCCATCCAAAACGAACTTTGTACTTTGCTATGAAGTTCCACCAGGAATGAGTTTTCATGCAAAAACTGTCGTTTTCAACTAACTTTGTCCATCCAAAACGAACTTTTTACTTTGCTATGAAGTTCCACCAGGAATGAGTTTTCATGCAAAAACTGTCTATTTCAACTAACTTTGTCCATCCAAAACGAACTTTGTACTTTGCTATGAAGTTCCACCAGGAATGAGTTTTCATGCAAAAACTGTCTATTTCAACTAACTTTGTCCATCCAAAACGAACTTTGTTCTTTGCTATGAAGTTCCACCAGGAATGAGTTTTCATGCAAAAACTGTCTATTTCAACTAACTTTGTCCATCCAAAACGAACTTTGTACTTTGCTATGAAGTTCCACCAGGAATGAGTTTTCATACAAAAACTGTCTATTTCAACTAACTTTGTCCATCCAAAACGAACTTTGTACTTTGCTATGAAGTTCCACCAGGAATGAGTTTTCATGCAAAAACTGTCTATTTCAACTAAATTGATCCATCCAAAACGAACTTTGTACTTTGCTATGAAGTTCCACCAGGAATGAGTTGTCATGAAAAAACTGTCTATTTCAACTAACTTTGTCTATCCAAAACGAACTTTGTACTTTGCTATGAAGTTCCACCAGGAATGAGTTTTCATGCAAAAACTGTCTATTTCAACTAACTTTGTCTATCCAAAACGAACTTTGTACTTTGCTATGAAGTTCCACCAGGAATGAGTTTTCATACAAAAACTGTCTATTTCAACTAACTTTGTCCATCCAAAACGAACTTTGTACTTTGCTATGAAGTTCCACCAGGAATGAGTTTTCATGCAAAAACTGTCTATTTCAACTAAATTGATCCATCCAAAACGAACTTTGTACTTTGCTATGAAGTTCCACCAGGAATGAGTTGTCATGAAAAAACTGTCTATTTCAACTAACTTTGTCTATCCAAAACGAACTTTGTACTTTGCTATGAAGTTCCACCAGGAATGAGTTTTCATACAAAAACTGTCTATTTCAACTAACTTTGTCCATCCAAAACGAACTTTGTACTTTGCTATGAAGTTCCACCAGGAATGAGTTTTCATGCAAAAACTGTCTATTTCAACTAAATTGATCCATCCAAAACGAACTTTGTACTTTGCTATGAAGTTCCACCAGGAATGAGTTTTCATGCAAAAACTGTCGTTTTCAACTAACTTTGTCCATCCAAAATGAACTTTTTACTTTGCTATGAAGTTCCACCAGGAATGAGTTTTCATGCAAAAACTGTCTATTTCAACTAAATTGATCCATCCAAAACGAACTTTGTACTTTGCTATGAAGTTCCACCAGGAATGAGTTTTCATGCAAAAACTGTCGTTTTCAACTAACTTTGTCCATCCAAAACGAACTTTTTACTTTGCTATGAAGTTCCACCAGGAATGAGTTTTCATGCAAAAACTGTCTATTTCAACTAACTTTGTCCATCCAAAACGAACTTTGTACTTTGCTATGAAGTTCCACCAGGAATGAGTTTTCATGCAAAAACTGTCTATTTCAACTAACTTTGTCCATCCAAAACGAACTTTGTACTTTGCTATGAAGTTCCACCAGGAATGAGTTTTCATGCAAAAACTGTCTATTTCAACTAACTTTGTCCATCCAAAACGAACTTTGTACTTTGCTATGAAGTTCCACCAGGAATGAGTTTTCATGCAAAAACTGTCTATTTCAACTAACTTTGTCCATCCAAAACGAACTTTGTACTTTGCTATGAAGTTCCACCAGGAATGAGTTTTCATGCAAAAACTGTCTATTTCAACTAACTTTGTCCATCCAAAACGAACTTTGTACTTTGCTATGAAGTTCCACCAGGAATGAGTTGTCATGAAAAAACTGTCTATTTCAACTAACTTTGTCTATCCAAAACGAACTTTGTACTTTGCTATGAAGTTCCACCAGGAATGAGTTTTCATGCAAAAACTGTCTATTTCAACTAACTTTGTCTATCCAAAACGAACTTTGTACTTTGCTATGAAGTTCCACCAGGAATGAGTTTTCATACAAAAACTGTCTATTTCAACTAACTTTGTCCATCCAAAACGAACTTTGTACTTTGCTATGAAGTTCCACCAGGAATGAGTTTTCATGCAAAAACTGTCTATTTCAACTAAATTGATCCATCCAAAACGAACTTTGTACTTTGCTATGAAGTTCCACCAGGAATGAGTTGTCATGAAAAAACTGTCTATTTCAACTAACTTTGTCTATCCAAAACGAACTTTGTACTTTGCTATGAAGTTCCACCAGGAATGAGTTTTCATACAAAAACTGTCTATTTCAACTAACTTTGTCCATCCAAAACGAACTTTGTACTTTGCTATGAAGTTCCACCAGGAATGAGTTTTCATGCAAAAACTGTCTATTTCAACTAAATTGATCCATCCAAAACGAACTTTGTACTTTGCTATGAAGTTCCACCAGGAATGAGTTTTCATGCAAAAACTGTCGTTTTCAACTAACTTTGTCCATCCAAAATGAACTTTTTACTTTGCTATGAAGTTCCACCAGGAATGAGTTTTCATGCAAAAACTGTCTATTTCAACTAAATTGATCCATCCAAAACGAACTTTGTACTTTGCTATGAAGTTCCACCAGGAATGAGTTTTCATGCAAAAACTGTCGTTTTCAACTAACTTTGTCCATCCAAAACGAACTTTTTACTTTGCTATGAAGTTCCACCAGGAATGAGTTTTCATGCAAAAACTGTCTATTTCAACTAACTTTGTCCATCCAAAACGAACTTTGTACTTTGCTATGAAGTTCCACCAGGAATGAGTTTTCATGCAAAAACTGTCTATTTCAACTAACTTTGTCCATCCAAAACGAACTTTGTACTTTGCTATGAAGTTCCACCAGGAATGAGTTTTCATGCAAAAACTGTCTATTTCAACTAACTTTG
The DNA here is from genome assembly GCF_943734755.1 of Anopheles moucheti. Lineage (NCBI taxonomy): Eukaryota > Metazoa > Arthropoda > Insecta > Diptera > Culicidae > Anopheles > Anopheles moucheti. The sequence continues at coordinate 238,982 of NW_026453672.1, forward strand.
TCCATCCAAAACGAACTTTGTACTTTGCTATGAAGTTCCACCAGGAATGAGTTTTCATGCAAAAACTGTCTATTTCAACTAAATTGATCCATCCAAAACGAACTTTGTACTTTGCTATGAAGTTCCACAAGGAATGAGTTTTCATGCAAAAACTGTCTATTTCAACTAACTTTGTCCATCCAAAACGAACTTTGTTCTTTGCTATGAAGTTCCACCAGGAATGAGTTTTCATGCAAAAACTGTCTATTTCAACTAACTTTGTCCATCCAAAACGAACTTTGTACTTTGCTATGAAGTTCTACCAGGAATGAGTTTTCATGCAAAAACTGTCTATTTCAACTAACTTTGTCCATCCAAAACGAACTTTGTACTTTGCTATGAAGTTCCACCAGGAATGAGTTTTCATGCAAAAACTGTCTATCTCAACTAACTTTGTCCATCCAAAACGAACTTTGTACTTTGCTATGAAGTTCCACAAGGAATGAGTTTTCATGCAAAAACTGTCTATTTCAACTAACTTTGTCCATCCAAAACGAACTTTGTTCTTTGCTATGAAGTTCCACCAGGAATGAGTTTTCATGCAAAAACTGTCTATTTCAACTAAATTGATCCATCCAAAACGAACTTTGTACTTTGCTATGAAGTTCCACCAGGAATGAGTTTTCATGCAAAAACTGTCTATTTCAACTAACTTTGTCCATCCAAAACGAACTTTGTTCTTTGCTATGAAGTTCCACCAGGAATGAGTTTTCATGCAAAAACTGTCTATTTCAACTAACTTTGTCCATCCAAAACGAACTTTGTACTTTGCTATGAAGTTCCACCAGGAATGAGTTTTCATGCAAAAACTGTCTATTTCAACTAACTTTGTCCATCCAAAACGAACTTTGTTCTTTGCTATGAAGTTCCACCAGGAATGAGTTTTTATGCAAAAACTGTCTATCTCAACTAACTTTGTCCATCCAAAACGAACTTTGTACTTTGCTATGAAGTTCCACAAGGAATGAGTTTTCATGCAAAAACTGTCTATTTCAACTAACTTTGTCCATCCAAAACGAACTTTGTACTTTGCTATGAAGTTCCACCAGGAATGAGTTTTCATGCAAAAACTGTCTATCTCAACTAACTTTGTCCATCCAAAACGAACTTTGTACTTTGCTATGAAGTTCCACCAGGAATGAGTTTTCATGCAAAAACTGTCTATTTCAACTAAATTGATCCATCCAAAACGAACTTTGTACTTTGCTATGAAGTTCCACCAGGAATGAGTTTTCATGCAAAAACTGTCTATTTCAACTAACTTTGTCCATCCAAAACGAACTTTGTACTTTGCTATGAAGTTCCACAAGGAATGAGTTTTCATGCAAAAACTGTCTATTTCAACTAACTTTGTCCATCCAAAACGAACTTTGTACTTTGCTATGAAGTTCCACCAGGAATGAGTTTTCATGCAAAAACTGTCTATTTCAACTTAATTCGTCCATCCGATTCGAACTTTGTACTTTGCTATGAAGTTCCACAAGGAATGAGTTTTCATGCAAAAACTGTCTATTTCAACTAACTTTGTCCATCCAAAACGAACTTTGTTCTTTGCTATGAAGTTCCACCAGGAATGAGTTTTCATGCAAAAACTGTCTATTTCAACTAACTTTGTCCATCCAAAACGAACTTTGTACTTTGCTATGAAGTTCCACCAGGAATGAGTTTTCATGCAAAAACTGTCTATTTCAACTAACTTTGTCCATCCAAAACGAACTTTGTACTTTGCTATGAAGTTCCACCAGGAATGAGTTTTTATGCAAAAACTGTCTATCTCAACTAACTTTGTCCATCCAAAACGAACTTTGTACTTTGCTATGAAGTTCCACAAGGAATGAGTTTTCATGCAAAAACTGTCTATTTTAACTAAATTGATCCATCCAAAACGAACTTTGTACTTTGCTATGAAGTTCCACCAGGAATGAGTTTTCATGCAAAAACTGTCTATTTCAACTAAATTGATCCATCCAAAACGAACTTTGTTCTTTGCTATGAAGTTCCACCAGGAATGAGTTTTCATGCAAAAACTGTCTATTTCAACTAACTTTGTCCATCCAAAACGAACTTTGTACTTTGCTATGAAGTTCTACCAGGAATGAGTTTTCATGCAAGAACTGTCTATTTCAACTAAATTGATCCATCCAAAACGAACTTTGTTCTTTGCTATGAAGTTCCACCAGGAATGAGTTTTCATGCAAAAACTGTCCATTTCAACTAACTTTGTCCATCCAAAACGAACTTTGTACTTTGCTATGAAGTTCCACCAGAAATGAGTTTTCATGCAAAAACTGTCTATTTCAACTAACTTTGTCCATCTAAAACGAACTTTGTACTTTGCTATGAAGTTCTACCAGGAATGAGTTTACATGCAAGAACTGTCTATTTCAACTAAATTGATCCATCCAAAACGAACTTTGTTCTTTGCTATGAAGTTCCACCAGGAATGAGTTTTCATGCAAAAACTGTCTATTTCAACTAAATTGATCCATCCAAAACGAACTTTGTACTTTGCTATGAAGTTCCACCAGGAATGAGTTTTCATGCAAAAACTGTCTATTTCAACTAAATTGATCCATCCAAAACGAACTTTGTTCTTTGCTATGAAGTTCCACCAGGAATGAGTTTTCATGCAAAAACTGTCTATTTCAACTTAATTCGTCCATCCGATACGAACTTTGTACTTTGCTATGAAGTTCTACCAGGAATGAGTTTTCATGCAAGAACTGTCTATTTCAACTAAATTGATCCATCCAAAACGAACTTTGTACTTTGCTATGAAGTTCCACCAGGAATGAGTTTTCATGCAAAAACTGTCTATTTCAACTAAATTGATCCATCCAAAACGAACTTTGTTCTTTGCTATGAAGTTCTACCAGGAATGAGTTTTCATGCAAGAACTGTCTATTTCAACTAACTTTGTCCATCCAAAACGAACTTTGTACTTTGCTATGAAGTTCCACCAGGAATGAGTTTTCATGCAAAAACTGTCTATTTCAACTAAATTGATCCATCCAAAACGAACTTTGTACTTTGCTATGAAGTTCCACCAGGAATGAGTTTTCATGCAAAAACTGTCTATTTCAACTAACTTTGTCCATCTAAAACGAACTTTGTACTTTGCTATGAAGTTCCACCAGGAATGAGTTTTCATGCAAAAACTGTCTATTTCAACTAAATTGATCCATCCAAAACGAACTTTGTTCTTTGCTATGAAGTTCCACCAGGAATGAGTTTTCATGCAAAAACTGTCTATTTCAACTAACTTTGTCCATCCAAAACGAACTTTGTACTTTGCTATGAAGTTCCACCAGGAATGAGTTTTTATGCAAAAACTGTCTATTTCAACTAACTTTGTCCATCCAAAACGAACTTTGTACTTTGCTATGAAGTTCCACCAGGAATGAGTTTTCATGCAAAAACTGTCTATTTCAACTAAATTGATCCATCCAAAACGAACTTTGTTCTTTGCTATGAAGTTCTACCAGGAATGAGTTTTCATGCAAGAACTGTCTATTTCAACTAACTTTGTCCATCCAAAACGAACTTTGTACTTTGCTATGAAGTTCCACCAGGAATGAGTTTTTATGCAAAAACTGTCTATTTCAACTTAATTCGTCCATCCGATACGAACTTTGTACTTTGCTATGAAGTTCTACCAGGAATGAGTTTTCATGCAAGAACTGTCTATTTCAACTAAATTGATCCATCCAAAACGAACTTTGTACTTTGCTATGAAGTTCCACCAGGAATGAGTTTTCATGCAAAAACTGTCTATTTCAACTAAATTGATCCATCCAAAACGAACTTTGTTCTTTGCTATGAAGTTCCACCAGGAATGAGTTTTCATGCAAAAACTGTCTATTTCAACTAACTTTGTCCATCCAAAACGAACTTTGTACTTTGCTATGAAGTTCCACCAGGAATGAGTTTTTATGCAAAAACTGTCTATTTCAACTAACTTTGTCCATCCAAAACGAACTTTGTACTTTGCTATGAAGTTCCACCAGGAATGAGTTTTCATGCAAAAACTGTCTATTTCAACTAAATTGATCCATCCAAAACGAACTTTGTTCTTTGCTATGAAGTTCCACCAGGAATGAGTTTTCATGCAAAAACTGTCTATTTCAACTAACTTTGTCCATCCAAAACGAACTTTGTACTTTGCTATGAAGTTCCACCAGGAATGAGTTTTTATGCAAAAACTGTCTATTTCAACTTAATTCGTCCATCCGATACGAACTTTGTACTTTGCTATGAAGTTCTACCAGGAATGAGTTTTCATGCAAGAACTGTCTATTTCAACTAAATTGATCCATCCAAAACGAACTTTGTACTTTGCTATGAAGTTCCACCAGGAATGAGTTTTCATGCAAAAACTGTCTATTTCAACTAAATTGATCCATCCAAAACGAACTTTGTACTTTGCTATGAAGTTCCACCAGGAATGAGTTTTCATGCAAAAACTGTCTATTTCAACTAACTTTGTCCATCCAAAACGAACTTTGTACTTTGCTATGAAGTTCCACCAGGAATGAGTTTTCATGCAAAAACTGTCTATTTCAACTAACTTTGTCCATCCAAAACGAACTTTGTACTTTGCTATGAAGTTCCACCAGGAATGAGTTTTCATGCAAAAACTGTCTATTTTAACTAAATTGATCCATCCAAAACGAACTTTGTACTTTGCTATGAAGTTCCACCAGGAATGAGTTTTCATGCAAGAACTGTCTATTTCAACTAAATTGGTGCATCCGATACGAACTTTGTACTTTGCTATGAAGTTCCACCAGGAATGAGTTTTCATGCAAGAACTGTCTATTTCAACTAAATTGGTGCATCCGATACGAACTTTGTTCTTTGCTATGAAGTTCCACCAGGAATGAGTTTTCATGCAAAAACTGTCTATTTCAACTAACTTTGTCCATCCAAAACGAACTTTGTACTTTGCTATGAAGTTCCACCAGGAATGAGTTTTTATGCAAAAACTGTCTATTTCAACTTAATTCGTCCATCCGATACGAACTTTGTACTTTGCTATGAAGTTCTACCAGGAATGAGTTTTCATGCAAGAACTGTCTATTTCAACTAAATTGATCCATCCAAAACGAACTTTGTACTTTGCTATGAAGTTCCACCAGGAATGAGTTTTTATGCAAAAACTGTCTATTTCAACTAAATTGATCCATCCAAAACGAACTTTGTTCTTTGCTATGAAATTCCACCAGGAATGAGTTTTCATGCAAAAACTGTCTATTTCAACTTAATTCGTCCAACCGATACGAACTTTGTACTTTGCTATGAAGTTCTACCAGGAATGAGTTTTCATGCAAGAACTGTCTATTTCAACTAACTTTGTCCATCCAAAACGAACTTTGTACTTTGCTATGAAGTTCCACCAGGAATGAGTTTTCATGCAAAAACTGTCTATTTCAACTAACTTTGTCCATCCAAAACGAACTTTGTACTTTGCTATGAAGTTCCACCAGGAATGAGTTTTCATGCAAAAACTGTCTATTTCAACTAACTTTGTCCATCCAAAACGAACTTTGTACTTTGCTATGAAGTTCCACCAGGAATGAGTTTTCATGCAAAAACTGTCTATTTTAACTAAATTGATCCATCCAAAACGAACTTTGTACTTTGCTATGAAGTTCCACCAGGAATGAGTTTTCATGCAAGAACTGTCTATTTCAACTAAATTGGTGCATCCGATACGAACTTTGTACTTTGCTATGAAGTTCCACCAGGAATGAGTTTTTATGCAAAAACTGTCTATTTCAACTTAATTCGTCCATCCGATACGAACTTTGTACTTTGCTATGAAGTTCTACCAGGAATGAGTTTTCATGCAAGAACTGTCTATTTCAACTAAATTGATCCATCCAAAACGAACTTTGTACTTTGCTATGAAGTTCCACCAGGAATGAGTTTTCATGCAAAAACTGTCTATTTCAACTAACTTTGTCCATCCAAAACGAACTTTGTACTTTGCTATGAAGTTCCACCAGGAATGAGTTTTCATGCAAAAACTGTCTATTTCAACTAACTTTGTCCATCCAAAACGAACTTTGTACTTTGCTATGAAGTTCCACCAGGAATGAGTTTTCATGCAAAAACTGTCTATTTTAACTAAATTGATCCATCCAAAACGAACTTTGTACTTTGCTATGAAGTTCCACCAGGAATGAGTTTTCATGCAAAAACTGTCTATTTCAACTAAATTGATCCATCCAAAACGAACTTTGTTCTTTGCTATGAAGTTCCACCAGGAATGAGTTTTCATGCAAAAACTGTCTATTTCAACTAACTTTGTCCATCCAAAACGAACTTTGTACTTTGCTATGAAGTTCCACCAGGAATGAGTTTTTATGCAAAAACTGTCTATTTCAACTTAATTCGTCCATCCGATACGAACTTTGTACTTTGCTATGAAGTTCTACCAGGAATGAGTTTTCATGCAAGAACTGTCTATTTCAACTAAATTGATCCATCCAAAACGAACTTTGTACTTTGCTATGAAGTTCCACCAGGAATGAGTTTTTATGCAAAAACTGTCTATTTCAACTAAATTGATCCATCCAAAACGAACTTTGTTCTTTGCTATGAAATTCCACCAGGAATGAGTTTTCATGCAAAAACTGTCTATTTCAACTTAATTCGTCCAACCGATACGAACTTTGTACTTTGCTATGAAGTTCTACCAGGAATGAGTTTTCATGCAAGAACTGTCTATTTCAACTAACTTTGTCCATCCAAAACGAACTTTGTACTTTGCTATGAAGTTCCACCAGGAATGAGTTTTCATGCAAAAACTGTCTATTTCAACTAACTTTGTCCATCCAAAACGAACTTTGTACTTTGCTATGAAGTTCCACCAGGAATGAGTTTTCATGCAAAAACTGTCTATTTCAACTAACTTTGTCCATCCAAAACGAACTTTGTACTTTGCTATGAAGTTCCACCAGGAATGAGTTTTCATGCAAAAACTGTCTATTTTAACTAAATTGATCCATCCAAAACGAACTTTGTACTTTGCTATGAAGTTCCACCAGGAATGAGTTTTCATGCAAGAACTGTCTATTTCAACTAAATTGGTGCATCCGATACGAACTTTGTACTTTGCTATGAAGTTCCACCAGGAATGAGTTTTCATGCAAGAACTGTCTATTTCAACTAAATTGGTGCATCCGATACGAACTTTGTTCTTTGCTATGAAGTTCCACCAGGAATGAGTTTACATGCAAAAACTGTCTATTTCAACTAAATTGATCCATCCAAAACGAACTTTGTACTTTGCTATGAAGTTCTACCAGGAATGAGTTTTCATGCAAAAACTGTCTATTTCAACTAAATTGATCCATCCAAAACGAACTTTGTACTTTGCTATGAAGTTCTACCAGGAATGAGTTTTCATGCAAGAACTGTCTATTTCAACTAACTTTGTCCATCCAAAACGAACTTTGTACTTTGCTATGAAGTTCCACCAGGAATGAGTTTTCATGCAAAAACTGTCTATTTTAACTAAATTGATCCATCCAAAACGAACTTTGTACTTTGCTATGAAGTTCCACCAGGAATGAGTTTTCATGCAAGAACTGTCTATTTCAACTAAATTGGTGCATCCGATACGAACTTTGTACTTTGCTATGAAGTTCCACCAGGAATGAGTTTTCATGCAAGAACTGTCTATTTCAACTAAATTGGTGCACCCGATACGAACTTTGTACTTTGCTATGGAATTCTACCAGGATTGAGTTTACATGCAAAAACTGTCTATTTCAACGTAATTGGTGCATCCGATACGAACTTTGTACTTTGCTATGAAGTTCTACCAGGAATGAGTTTTCATGCAAGAACTGTCTATTTCAACTAAATTGGTGCATCCGATACGAACTTTGTACTTTGCTATGGAATTCTACCAGGATTGAGTTTACATGCAAAAACTGTCTATTTCAACTTAATTCGTCCATCCGATACGAACTTTGTACTTTGCTATGAAGTTCTACCAGGAATGAGTTTTCATGCAAAAACTGTCTATTTCAACTAACTTTGTCCATCCAAAACGAACTTTGTACTTTGCTATGAAGTTCCACCAGGAATGAGTTTTCATGCAAAAACTGTCTATTTCAACTAAATTGATCCATCCAAAACGAACTTTGTTCTTTGCTATGAAGTTCCACCAGGAATGAGTTTTCATGCAAAAACTGTCTATTTCAACTAACTTTGTCCATCCAAAACGAACTTTGTACTTTGCTATGAAGTTCCACCAGGAATGAGTTTTCATGCAAAAACTGTCTATTTTAACTAAATTGATCCATCCAAAACGAACTTTGTACTTTGCTATGAAGTTCCACCAGGAATGAGTTTTCATGCAAAAACTGTCTATTTCAACTAAATTGATCCATCCAAAACGAACTTTGTTCTTTGCTATGAAGTTCCACCAGGAATGAGTTTTCATGCAAAAACTGTCTATTTCAACTTAATTCGTCCATCCGATACGAACTTTGTACTTTGCTATGAAGTTCTACCAGGAATGAGTTTTCATGCAAGAACTGTCTATTTCAACTAACTTTGTCCATCCAAAACGAACTTTGTACTTTGCTATGAAGTTCCACCAGGAATGAGTTTTCATGCAAAAACTGTCTATTTCAACTAAATTGATCCATCCAAAACGAACTTTGTACTTTGCTATGAAGTTCCACCAGGAATGAGTTTTCATGCAAAAACTGTCTATTTCAACTAACTTTGTCCATCCAAAACGAACTTTGTACTTTGCTATGAAGTTCCACCAGGAATGAGTTTTCATGCAAAAACTGTCTATTTCAACTAACTTTGTCCATCCAAAACGAACTTTGTACTTTGCTATGAAGTTCCACCAGGAATGAGTATTTATGCATAAACTGTCTATTTCAACTTACTTTGTCCATCCAAAACGAACTTTGTACTTTGCTATGAAGTTCCACCAGGAATGAGTTTTCATGCAAAAACTGTCTATTTCAACTAACTTTGTCCATCCAAAACGAACTTTGTACTTTGCTATGAAGTTCCACCAGGAATGAGTTTACATGCAAAAACTGTCTATTTCAACTTAATTCGTCCATCCGATACGTACTATGTACTTTGCTATGAAGTTCTACCAGGAATGAGTTTTCATGCAAGAACTGTCTATTTCAACTAAATTGTTCCATCCAAAACGAACTTTGTACTTTGCTATGAAGTTCCACCAGGAATGAGTTTTCATGCAAAAACTGTCTATTTCAACTAAATTGATCCATCCAAAACGAACTTTGTACTTTGCTATGAAGTTCCACCAGGAATGAGTTTTCATGCAAAAACTGTCTATTTCAACTAACTTTGTCCATCCAAAACGAACTTTGTACTTTGCTATGAAGTTCCACCAGGAATGAGTTTTCATGCAAAAACTGTCTATTTCAACTAAATTGATCCATCCAAAACGAACTTTGTACTTTGCTATGAAGTTCCACCAGGAATGAGTTTTCATGCAAAAACTGTCTATTTCAACTAAATTGATCCATCCAAAACGAACTTTGTATTTTGCTATGAAGTTCCACCAGGAATGAGTTTTCATGCAAAAATTGTCTATTTCAACTAAATTGATCCATCCAAAACGAACTTTGTACTTTGCTATGAAGTTCCACCAGGAATGAGTTTTCATGCAAAAACTGTCTATTTCAACTAAATTGATCCATCCAAAACGAACTTTGTATTTTGCTATGAAGTTCCACCAGGAATGAGTTTTCATGCAAAAATTGTCTATTTCAACTAACTTTGTCCATCCAAAACGAACTTTGTACTTTGCTATGAAGTTCCACCAGGAATGAGTTTTCATGCAAAAACTGTCTATTTCAACTAACTTTGTCCATCTAAAACGAACTTTGTACTTTGCTATGAAGTTCCACCAGGAATGAGTTTTTAAGCAAAAACTGTCTATTTCAACTAAATTGATCCATCCAAAACGAACTTTGTACTTTGCTATGAAGTTCCACCAGGAATGAGTTTTCATGCAAAAACTGTCTATTTCAACTAACTTTGTCCATCCAAAACGAACTTTGTACTTTGCTATGAAGTTCCACCAGGAATGAGTTTTCATGCAAAAACTGTCTATTTCAACTAAATTGATCCATCCAAAACGAACTTTGTACTTTGCTATGAAGTTCCACCAGGAATGAGTTTTCATGCAAAAACTGTCTATTTCAACTAAATTGATCCATCCAAAACGAACTTTGTATTTTGCTATGAAGTTCCACCAGGAATGAGTTTTCATGCAAAAATTGTCTATTTCAACTAAATTGATCCATCCAAAACGAACTTTGTACTTTGCTATGAAGTTCCACCAGGAATGAGTTTTCATGCAAAAACTGTCTATTTCAACTAAATTGATCCATCCAAAACGAACTTTGTATTTTGCTATGAAGTTCCACCAGGAATGAGTTTTCATGCAAAAATTGTCTATTTCAACTAACTTTGTCCATCCAAAACGAACTTTGTACTTTGCTATGAAGTTCCACCAGGAATGAGTTTTCATGCAAAAACTGTCTATTTCAACTAACTTTGTCCATCTAAAACGAACTTTGTACTTTGCTATGAAGTTCCACCAGGAATGAGTTTTTAAGCAAAAACTGTCTATTTCAACTAAATTGATCCATCCAAAACGAACTTTGTACTTTGCTATGAAGTTCCACCAGGAATGAGTTTTCATGCAAAAACTGTCTATTTCAACTTAATTCGTCCATCCGATTCGAACTTTGTACTTTGCTATGAAGTTCCACAAGGAATGAGTTTTCATGCAAAAACTGTCTATTTCAACTAACTTTGTCCATCCAAAACGAACTTTGTTCTTTGCTATGAAGTTCCACCAGGAATGAGTTTTCATGCAAAAACTGTCTATTTCAACTAACTTTGTCCATCCAAAACGAACTTTGTACTTTGCTATGAAGTTCCACCAGGAATGAGTTTTCATGCAAGAACTGTCTATTTCAACTAAATTGATCCATCCAAAACGAACTTTGTTCTTTGCTATGAAGTTCCACCAGGAATGAGTTTTCATGCAAAAACTGTCCATTTCAACTAACTTTGTCCATCCAAAACGAACTTTGTACTTTGCTATGAAGTTCCACCAGGAATGAGTTTTTATGCAAAAACTGTCTATCTCAACTAACTTTGTCCATCCAAAACGAACTTTGTACTTTGCTATGAAGTTCCACAAGGAATGAGTTTTCATGCAAAAACTGTCTATTTTAACTAAATTGATCCATCCAAAACGAACTTTGTACTTTGCTATGAAGTTCCACCAGGAATGAGTTTTCATGCAAAAACTGTCTATTTCAACTAAATTGATCCATCCAAAACGAACTTTGTTCTTTGCTATGAAGTTCCACCAGGAATGAGTTTTCATGCAAAAACTGTCTATTTCAACTAAATTGATCCATCCAAAACGAACTTTGTATTTTGCTATGAAGTTCCACCAGGAATGAGTTTTCATGCAAAAACTGTCTATTTCAACTAACTTTGTCCATCTAAAACGAACTTTGTACTTTGCTATGAAGTTCCACCAGGAATGAGTTTTCATGCAAAAACTGTCTATTTCAACTAACTTTGTCCATCCAAAACGAACTTTGTACTTTGCTATGAAGTTCCACCAGGAATGAGTTTTTATGCAAAAACTGTCTATCTCAACTAACTTTGTCCATCCAAAACGAACTTTGTACTTTGCTATGAAGTTCCACAAGGAATGAGTTTTCATGCAAAAACTGTCTATTTTAACTAAATTGATCCATCCAAAACGAACTTTGTACTTTGCTATGAAGTTCCACCAGGAATGAGTTTTCATGCAAAAACTGTCTATTTCAACTAAATTGATCCATCCAAAACGAACTTTGTTCTTTGCTATGAAGTTCCACCAGGAATGAGTTTTCATGCAAAAACTGTCTATTTCAACTAACTTTGTCCATCCAAAACGAACTTTGTACTTTGCTATGAAGTTCTACCAGGAATGAGTTTTCATGCAAGAACTGTCTATTTCAACTAAATTGATCCATCCAAAACGAACTTTGTTCTTTGCTATGAAGTTCCACCAGGAATGAGTTTTCATGCAAAAACTGTCCATTTCAACTAACTTTGTCCATCCAAAACGAACTTTGTACTTTGCTATGAAGTTCCACCAGAAATGAGTTTTCATGCAAAAACTGTCTATTTCAACTAACTTTGTCCATCTAAAACGAACTTTGTACTTTGCTATGAAGTTCTACCAGGAATGAGTTTACTTGCAAGAACTGTCTATTTCAACTAAATTGATCCATCCAAAACGAACTTTGTTCTTTGCTATGAAGTTCCACCAGGAATGAGTTTTCATGCAAAAACTGTCTATTTCAACTAAATTGATCCATCCAAAACGAACTTTGTACTTTGCTATGAAGTTCCACCAGGAATGAGTTTTCATGCAAAAACTGTCTATTTCAACTAAATTGATCCATCCAAAACGAACTTTGTTCTTTGCTATGAAGTTCCACCAGGAATGAGTTTTCATGCAAAAACTGTCTATTTCAACTTAATTCGTCCATCCGATACGAACTTTGTACTTTGCTATGAAGTTCTACCAGGAATGAGTTTTCATGCAAGAACTGTCTATTTCAACTAAATTGATCCATCCAAAACGAACTTTGTACTTTGCTATGAAGTTCCACCAGGAATGAGTTTTCATGCAAAAACTGTCTATTTCAACTAAATTGATCCATCCAAAACGAACTTTGTTCTTTGCTATGAAGTTCTACCAGGAATGAGTTTTCATGCAAGAACTGTCTATTTCAACTAACTTTGTCCATCCAAAACGAACTTTGTACTTTGCTATGAAGTTCCACCAGGAATGAGTTTTCATGCAAAAACTGTCTATTTCAACTAAATTGATCCATCCAAAACGAACTTTGTACTTTGCTATGAAGTTCCACCAGGAATGAGTTTTCATGCAAAAACTGTCTATTTCAACTAACTTTGTCCATCTAAAACGAACTTTGTACTTTGCTATGAAGTTCCACCAGGAATGAGTTTTCATGCAAAAACTGTCTATTTCAACTAAATTGATCCATCCAAAACGAACTTTGTTCTTTGCTATGAAGTTCCACCAGGAATGAGTTTTCATGCAAAAACTGTCTATTTCAACTAACTTTGTCCATCCAAAACGAACTTTGTACTTTGCTATGAAGTTCCACCAGGAATGAGTTTTTATGCAAAAACTGTCTATTTCAACTAACTTTGTCCATCCAAAACGAACTTTGTACTTTGCTATGAAGTTCCACCAGGAATGAGTTTTCATGCAAAAACTGTCTATTTCAACTAAATTGATCCATCCAAAACGAACTTTGTTCTTTGCTATGAAGTTCTACCAGGAATGAGTTTTCATGCAAGAACTGTCTATTTCAACTAACTTTGTCCATCCAAAACGAACTTTGTACTTTGCTATGAAGTTCCACCAGGAATGAGTTTTTATGCAAAAACTGTCTATTTCAACTTAATTCGTCCATCCGATACGAACTTTGTACTTTGCTATGAAGTTCTACCAGGAATGAGTTTTCATGCAAGAACTGTCTATTTCAACTAAATTGATCCATCCAAAACGAACTTTGTACTTTGCTATGAAGTTCCACCAGGAATGAGTTTTCATGCAAAAACTGTCTATTTCAACTAAATTGATCCATCCAAAACGAACTTTGTTCTTTGCTATGAAGTTCCACCAGGAATGAGTTTTCATGCAAAAACTGTCTATTTCAACTAACTTTGTCCATCCAAAACGAACTTTGTACTTTGCTATGAAGTTCCACCAGGAATGAGTTTTTATGCAAAAACTGTCTATTTCAACTAACTTTGTCCATCCAAAACGAACTTTGTACTTTGCTATGAAGTTCCACCAGGAATGAGTTTTCATGCAAAAACTGTCTATTTCAACTAAATTGATCCATCCAAAACGAACTTTGTTCTTTGCTATGAAGTTCCACCAGGAATGAGTTTTCATGCAAAAACTGTCTATTTCAACTAACTTTGTCCATCCAAAACGAACTTTGTACTTTGCTATGAAGTTCCACCAGGAATGAGTTTTTATGCAAAAACTGTCTATTTCAACTTAATTCGTCCATCCGATACGAACTTTGTACTTTGCTATGAAGTTCTACCAGGAATGAGTTTTCATGCAAGAACTGTCTATTTCAACTAAATTGATCCATCCAAAACGAACTTTGTACTTTGCTATGAAGTTCCACCAGGAATGAGTTTTCATGCAAAAACTGTCTATTTCAACTAAATTGATCCATCCAAAACGAACTTTGTACTTTGCTATGAAGTTCCACCAGGAATGAGTTTTCATGCAAAAACTGTCTATTTCAACTAACTTTGTCCATCCAAAACGAACTTTGTACTTTGCTATGAAGTTCCACCAGGAATGAGTTTTCATGCAAAAACTGTCTATTTCAACTAACTTTGTCCATCCAAAACGAACTTTGTACTTTGCTATGAAGTTCCACCAGGAATGAGTTTTCATGCAAAAACTGTCTATTTTAACTAAATTGATCCATCCAAAACGAACTTTGTACTTTGCTATGAAGTTCCACCAGGAATGAGTTTTCATGCAAGAACTGTCTATTTCAACTAAATTGGTGCATCCGATACGAACTTTGTACTTTGCTATGAAGTTCCACCAGGAATGAGTTTTCATGCAAGAACTGTCTATTTCAACTAAATTGGTGCATCCGATACGAACTTTGTTCTTTGCTATGAAGTTCCACCAGGAATGAGTTTTCATGCAAAAACTGTCTATTTCAACTAACTTTGTCCATCCAAAACGAACTTTGTACTTTGCTATGAAGTTCCACCAGGAATGAGTTTTTATGCAAAAACTGTCTATTTCAACTTAATTCGTCCATCCGATACGAACTTTGTACTTTGCTATGAAGTTCTACCAGGAATGAGTTTTCATGCAAGAACTGTCTATTTCAACTAAATTGATCCATCCAAAACGAACTTTGTACTTTGCTATGAAGTTCCACCAGGAATGAGTTTTTATGCAAAAACTGTCTATTTCAACTAAATTGATCCATCCAAAACGAACTTTGTTCTTTGCTATGAAATTCCACCAGGAATGAGTTTTCATGCAAAAACTGTCTATTTCAACTTAATTCGTCCAACCGATACGAACTTTGTACTTTGCTATGAAGTTCTACCAGGAATGAGTTTTCATGCAAGAACTGTCTATTTCAACTAACTTTGTCCATCCAAAACGAACTTTGTACTTTGCTATGAAGTTCCACCAGGAATGAGTTTTCATGCAAAAACTGTCTATTTCAACTAACTTTGTCCATCCAAAACGAACTTTGTACTTTGCTATGAAGTTCCACCAGGAATGAGTTTTCATGCAAAAACTGTCTATTTCAACTAACTTTGTCCATCCAAAACGAACTTTGTACTTTGCTATGAAGTTCCACCAGGAATGAGTTTTCATGCAAAAACTGTCTATTTTAACTAAATTGATCCATCCAAAACGAACTTTGTACTTTGCTATGAAGTTCCACCAGGAATGAGTTTTCATGCAAGAACTGTCTATTTCAACTAAATTGGTGCATCCGATACGAACTTTGTACTTTGCTATGAAGTTCCACCAGGAATGAGTTTTTATGCAAAAACTGTCTATTTCAACTTAATTCGTCCATCCGATACGAACTTTGTACTTTGCTATGAAGTTCTACCAGGAATGAGTTTTCATGCAAGAACTGTCTATTTCAACTAAATTGATCCATCCAAAACGAACTTTGTACTTTGCTATGAAGTTCCACCAGGAATGAGTTTTCATGCAAAAACTGTCTATTTCAACTAACTTTGTCCATCCAAAACGAACTTTGTACTTTGCTATGAAGTTCCACCAGGAATGAGTTTTCATGCAAAAACTGTCTATTTCAACTAACTTTGTCCATCCAAAACGAACTTTGTACTTTGCTATGAAGTTCCACCAGGAATGAGTTTTCATGCAAAAACTGTCTATTTTAACTAAATTGATCCATCCAAAACGAACTTTGTACTTTGCTATGAAGTTCCACCAGGAATGAGTTTTCATGCAAAAACTGTCTATTTCAACTAAATTGATCCATCCAAAACGAACTTTGTTCTTTGCTATGAAGTTCCACCAGGAATGAGTTTTCATGCAAAAACTGTCTATTTCAACTAACTTTGTCCATCCAAAACGAACTTTGTACTTTGCTATGAAGTTCCACCAGGAATGAGTTTTTATGCAAAAACTGTCTATTTCAACTTAATTCGTCCATCCGATACGAACTTTGTACTTTGCTATGAAGTTCTACCAGGAATGAGTTTTCATGCAAGAACTGTCTATTTCAACTAAATTGATCCATCCAAAACGAACTTTGTACTTTGCTATGAAGTTCCACCAGGAATGAGTTTTTATGCAAAAACTGTCTATTTCAACTAAATTGATCCATCCAAAACGAACTTTGTTCTTTGCTATGAAATTCCACCAGGAATGAGTTTTCATGCAAAAACTGTCTATTTCAACTTAATTCGTCCAACCGATACGAACTTTGTACTTTGCTATGAAGTTCTACCAGGAATGAGTTTTCATGCAAGAACTGTCTATTTCAACTAACTTTGTCCATCCAAAACGAACTTTGTACTTTGCTATGAAGTTCCACCAGGAATGAGTTTTCATGCAAAAACTGTCTATTTCAACTAACTTTGTCCATCCAAAACGAACTTTGTACTTTGCTATGAAGTTCCACCAGGAATGAGTTTTCATGCAAAAACTGTCTATTTCAACTAACTTTGTCCATCCAAAACGAACTTTGTACTTTGCTATGAAGTTCCACCAGGAATGAGTTTTCATGCAAAAACTGTCTATTTTAACTAAATTGATCCATCCAAAACGAACTTTGTACTTTGCTATGAAGTTCCACCAGGAATGAGTTTTCATGCAAGAACTGTCTATTTCAACTAAATTGGTGCATCCGATACGAACTTTGTACTTTGCTATGAAGTTCCACCAGGAATGAGTTTTCATGCAAGAACTGTCTATTTCAACTAAATTGGTGCATCCGATACGAACTTTGTTCTTTGCTATGAAGTTCCACCAGGAATGAGTTTACATGCAAAAACTGTCTATTTCAACTAAATTGATCCATCCAAAACGAACTTTGTACTTTGCTATGAAGTTCTACCAGGAATGAGTTTTCATGCAAAAACTGTCTATTTCAACTAAATTGATCCATCCAAAACGAACTTTGTACTTTGCTATGAAGTTCTACCAGGAATGAGTTTTCATGCAAGAACTGTCTATTTCAACTAACTTTGTCCATCCAAAACGAACTTTGTACTTTGCTATGAAGTTCCACCAGGAATGAGTTTTCATGCAAAAACTGTCTATTTTAACTAAATTGATCCATCCAAAACGAACTTTGTACTTTGCTATGAAGTTCCACCAGGAATGAGTTTTCATGCAAGAACTGTCTATTTCAACTAAATTGGTGCATCCGATACGAACTTTGTACTTTGCTATGAAGTTCCACCAGGAATGAGTTTTCATGCAAGAACTGTCTATTTCAACTAAATTGGTGCACCCGATACGAACTTTGTACTTTGCTATGGAATTCTACCAGGATTGAGTTTACATGCAAAAACTGTCTATTTCAACGTAATTGGTGCATCCGATACGAACTTTGTACTTTGCTATGAAGTTCTACCAGGAATGAGTTTTCATGCAAGAACTGTCTATTTCAACTAAATTGGTGCATCCGATACGAACTTTGTACTTTGCTATGGAATTCTACCAGGATTGAGTTTACATGCAAAAACTGTCTATTTCAACTTAATTCGTCCATCCGATACGAACTTTGTACTTTGCTATGAAGTTCTACCAGGAATGAGTTTTCATGCAAAAACTGTCTATTTCAACTAACTTTGTCCATCCAAAACGAACTTTGTACTTTGCTATGAAGTTCCACCAGGAATGAGTTTTCATGCAAAAACTGTCTATTTCAACTAAATTGATCCATCCAAAACGAACTTTGTTCTTTGCTATGAAGTTCCACCAGGAATGAGTTTTCATGCAAAAACTGTCTATTTCAACTAACTTTGTCCATCCAAAACGAACTTTGTACTTTGCTATGAAGTTCCACCAGGAATGAGTTTTCATGCAAAAACTGTCTATTTTAACTAAATTGATCCATCCAAAACGAACTTTGTACTTTGCTATGAAGTTCCACCAGGAATGAGTTTTCATGCAAAAACTGTCTATTTCAACTAAATTGATCCATCCAAAACGAACTTTGTTCTTTGCTATGAAGTTCCACCAGGAATGAGTTTTCATGCAAAAACTGTCTATTTCAACTTAATTCGTCCATCCGATACGAACTTTGTACTTTGCTATGAAGTTCTACCAGGAATGAGTTTTCATGCAAGAACTGTCTATTTCAACTAACTTTGTCCATCCAAAACGAACTTTGTACTTTGCTATGAAGTTCCACCAGGAATGAGTTTTCATGCAAAAACTGTCTATTTCAACTAAATTGATCCATCCAAAACGAACTTTGTACTTTGCTATGAAGTTCCACCAGGAATGAGTTTTCATGCAAAAACTGTCTATTTCAACTAACTTTGTCCATCCAAAACGAACTTTGTACTTTGCTATGAAGTTCCACCAGGAATGAGTTTTCATGCAAAAACTGTCTATTTCAACTAACTTTGTCCATCCAAAACGAACTTTGTACTTTGCTATGAAGTTCCACCAGGAATGAGTATTTATGCATAAACTGTCTATTTCAACTTACTTTGTCCATCCAAAACGAACTTTGTACTTTGCTATGAAGTTCCACCAGGAATGAGTTTTCATGCAAAAACTGTCTATTTCAACTAACTTTGTCCATCCAAAACGAACTTTGTACTTTGCTATGAAGTTCCACCAGGAATGAGTTTACATGCAAAAACTGTCTATTTCAACTTAATTCGTCCATCCGATACGTACTATGTACTTTGCTATGAAGTTCTACCAGGAATGAGTTTTCATGCAAGAACTGTCTATTTCAACTAAATTGTTCCATCCAAAACGAACTTTGTACTTTGCTATGAAGTTCCACCAGGAATGAGTTTTCATGCAAAAACTGTCTATTTCAACTAAATTGATCCATCCAAAACGAACTTTGTACTTTGCTATGAAGTTCCACCAGGAATGAGTTTTCATGCAAAAACTGTCTATTTCAACTAACTTTGTCCATCCAAAACGAACTTTGTACTTTGCTATGAAGTTCCACCAGGAATGAGTTTTCATGCAAAAACTGTCTATTTCAACTAAATTGATCCATCCAAAACGAACTTTGTACTTTGCTATGAAGTTCCACCAGGAATGAGTTTTCATGCAAAAACTGTCTATTTCAACTAAATTGATCCATCCAAAACGAACTTTGTATTTTGCTATGAAGTTCCACCAGGAATGAGTTTTCATGCAAAAATTGTCTATTTCAACTAAATTGATCCATCCAAAACGAACTTTGTACTTTGCTATGAAGTTCCACCAGGAATGAGTTTTCATGCAAAAACTGTCTATTTCAACTAAATTGATCCATCCAAAACGAACTTTGTATTTTGCTATGAAGTTCCACCAGGAATGAGTTTTCATGCAAAAATTGTCTATTTCAACTAACTTTGTCCATCCAAAACGAACTTTGTACTTTGCTATGAAGTTCCACCAGGAATGAGTTTTCATGCAAAAACTGTCTATTTCAACTAACTT
The DNA here is from genome assembly GCF_943734755.1 of Anopheles moucheti. NCBI lineage: Eukaryota > Metazoa > Arthropoda > Insecta > Diptera > Culicidae > Anopheles > Anopheles moucheti. The sequence goes on from NW_026453672.1 coordinate 258,816, forward strand.
TGTCCATCTAAAACGAACTTTGTACTTTGCTATGAAGTTCCACCAGGAATGAGTTTTTAAGCAAAAACTGTCTATTTCAACTAAATTGATCCATCCAAAACGAACTTTGTACTTTGCTATGAAGTTCCACCAGGAATGAGTTTTCATGCAAAAACTGTCTATTTCAACTAACTTTGTCCATCCAAAACGAACTTTGTACTTTGCTATGAAGTTCCACCAGGAATGAGTTTTCATGCAAAAACTGTCTATTTCAACTAAATTGATCCATCCAAAACGAACTTTGTACTTTGCTATGAAGTTCCACCAGGAATGAGTTTTCATGCAAAAACTGTCTATTTCAACTAAATTGATCCATCCAAAACGAACTTTGTATTTTGCTATGAAGTTCCACCAGGAATGAGTTTTCATGCAAAAATTGTCTATTTCAACTAAATTGATCCATCCAAAACGAACTTTGTACTTTGCTATGAAGTTCCACCAGGAATGAGTTTTCATGCAAAAACTGTCTATTTCAACTAAATTGATCCATCCAAAACGAACTTTGTATTTTGCTATGAAGTTCCACCAGGAATGAGTTTTCATGCAAAAATTGTCTATTTCAACTAACTTTGTCCATCCAAAACGAACTTTGTACTTTGCTATGAAGTTCCACCAGGAATGAGTTTTCATGCAAAAACTGTCTATTTCAACTAACTTTGTCCATCTAAAACGAACTTTGTACTTTGCTATGAAGTTCCACCAGGAATGAGTTTTTAAGCAAAAACTGTCTATTTCAACTAAATTGATCCATCCAAAACGAACTTTGTACTTTGCTATGAAGTTCCACCAGGAATGAGTTTTCATGCAAAAACTGTCTATTTCAACTAAATTGATCCATCCAAAACGAACTTTGTACTTTGCTATGAAGTTCCACCAGGAATGAGTTTTCATGCAAAAACTGTCTATTTCAACTAACTTTGTCCATCCAAAACGAACTTTGTACTTTGCTATGAAGTTCCACCAGGAATGAGTTTTTATGCATAAACTGTCTATTTCAACTTACTTTGTCCATCCAAAACGAACTTTGTACTTTGCTATGAAGTTCCACCAGGAATGAGTTTTTATGCAAAAACTGTCTATTTCAACTAACTTTGTCCATCCAAAACGAACTTTGTACTTTGCTATGAAGTTCCACCAGGAATGAGTTTTCATTCAAAAACTGTCTATTTCAACTTAATTCGTCCATCCGATACGTACTATGTACTTTGCTATGAAGTTCTACCAGGAATGAGTTTTCATGCAAAAACTGTCTATTTCAACTAAATTGATCCATCCAAAACGAACTTTGTACTTTGCTATGAAGTTCCACCAGGAATGAGTTTTCATGCAAAAACTGTCTATTTCAACTAACTTTGTCCATCCAAAACGAACTTTGTACTTTGCTATGAAGTTCCACCAGGAATGAGTTTTTATGCAAAAACTGTCTATTTCAACTTACTTTGTCCATCCAAAACGAACTTTGTACTTTGCTATGAAGTTCCACCAGGAATGAGTTTTCATGCAAAAACTGTCTATTTCAACTAAATTGATCCATCCAAAACGAACTTTGTATTTTGCTATGAAGTTCCACCAGGAATGAGTTTTCATGCAAAAATTGTCTATTTCAACTAAATTGATCCATCCAAAACGAACTTTGTACTTTGCTATGAAGTTCCACCAGGAATGAGTTTTCATGCAAAAACTGTCTATTTCAACTAAATTGATCCATCCAAAACGAACTTTGTATTTTGCTATGAAGTTCCACCAGGAATGAGTTTTCATGCAAAAATTGTCTATTTCAACTAACTTTGTCCATCCAAAACGAACTTTGTACTTTGCTATGAAGTTCCACCAGGAATGAGTTTTCATGCAAAAACTGTCTATTTCAACTAAATTGATCCATCCAAAACGAACTTTGTACTTTGCTATGAAGTTCCACCAGGAATGAGTTTTCATGCAAAAACTGTCTATTTCAACTAAATTGATCCATCCAAAACGAACTTTGTACTTTGCTATGAAGTTCCACCAGGAATGAGTTTTCATGCAAAAACTGTCTATTTCAACTAAATTGATCCATCCAAAACGAACTTTGTACTTTGCTATGAAGTTCCACCAGGAATGAGTTTTCATGCAAAAACTGTCTATTTCAACTAACTTTGTCCATCCAAAACGAACTTTGTACTTTGCTATGAAGTTCCACCAGGAATGAGTTTTTATGCATAAACTGTCTATTTCAACTTACTTTGTCCATCCAAAACGAACTTTGTACTTTGCTATGAAGTTCCACCAGGAATGAGTTTTTATGCAAAAACTGTCTATTTCAACTAACTTTGTCCATCCAAAACGAACTTTGTACTTTGCTATGAAGTTCCACCAGGAATGAGTTTTCATTCAAAAACTGTCTATTTCAACTTAATTCGTCCATCCGATACGTACTATGTACTTTGCTATGAAGTTCTACCAGGAATGAGTTTTCATGCAAGAACTGTCTATTTCAACTAAATTGTTCCATCCAAAACGAACTTTGTACTTTGCTATGAAGTTCCACCAGGAATGAGTTTTCATGCAAAAACTGTCTATTTCAACTAAATTGATCCATCCAAAACGAACTTTGTACTTTGCTATGAAGTTCCACCAGGAATGAGTTTTCATGCAAAAACTGTCTATTTCAACTAACTTTGTCCATCCAAAACGAACTTTGTACTTTGCTATGAAGTTCCACCAGGAATGAGTTTTCATGCAAAAACTGTCTATTTCAACTAAATTGATCCATCCAAAACGAACTTTGTACTTTGCTATGAAGTTCCACCAGGAATGAGTTTTCATGCAAAAACTGTCTATTTCAACTAAATTGATCCATCCAAAACGAACTTTGTATTTTGCTATGAAGTTCCACCAGGAATGAGTTTTCATGCAAAAATTGTCTATTTCAACTAAATTGATCCATCCAAAACGAACTTTGTACTTTGCTATGAAGTTCCACCAGGAATGAGTTTTCATGCAAAAACTGTCTATTTCAACTAACTTTGTCCATCCAAAACGAACTTTGTACTTTGCTATGAAGTTCCACCAGGAATGCGTTTTCATGCAAAAACTGTCTATTTCAACTAACTTTGTCCATCTAAAACGAACTTTGTACTTTGCTATGAAGTTCTACCAGGAATGAGTTTTCATGCAAGAACTGTCTTTTTCAACTAAATTGATCCATCCAAAACGAACTTTGTACTTTGCTATGAAGTTCCACCAGGAATGAGTTTTTATGCAAAAACTGTCTATTTCAACTAACTTTGTCCATCCAAAACGAACTTTGTACTTTGCTATGAAGTTCCACCAGGAATGAGTTTTCATGCAAAAACTGTCTATTTCAACTAAATTGATCCATCCAAAACGAACTTTGTACTTTGCTATGAAGTTCCACCAGGAATGAGTTTTCATGCAAAAACTGTCTATTTCAACTAACTTTGTCCATCCAAAACGAACTTTGTACTTTGCTATGAAGTTCCACCAGGAATGAGTTTTCATGCAAAAACTGTCTATTTCAACTAACTTTGTCCATCCAAAACGAACTTTGTACTTTGCTATGAAGTTCCACCAGGAATGCGTTTTCATGCAAAAACTGTCTATTTCAACTTAATTCGTCCATCTGATTCGAACTTTGTACTTTGCTATGAAGTTCCACCAGGAATGAGTTTTCATACAAAAACTGTCTATTTCAACTAAATTGATCCATCCAAAACGAACTTTATACTTTGCTATGAAGTTCCACCAGGAATGAGTTTTTATGCAAAAACTGTCTATTTCAACTAACTTTGTCCATCCAAAACGAACTTTGTACTTTGCTATGAAGTTCCACCAGGAATGAGTTTTCATGCATAAACTGTCTATTTCAACTAAATTGATCCATCCAAAACGAACTTTGTACTTTGCTATGAAGTTCCACCAGGAATGAGTTTTCATGCAAAAACTGTCTATTTCAACTAACTTTGTCCATCCAAAACGAACTTTGTACTTTGCTATGAAGTTCCACCAGGAATGAGTTTTCATGCAAAAACTGTCTATTTCAACTAACTTTGTCCATCCAAAACGAACTTTGTACTTTGCTATGAAGTTCCACCAGGAATGAGTTTTCATGCAAAAACTGTCTATTTCAACTAAATTGATCCATCCAAAACGAACTTTGTACTTTGCTATGAAGTTCCACCAGGAATGAGTTTTCATGCAAAAACTGTCTATTTCAACTAACTTTGTCCATCCAAAACGAACTTTGTACTTTGCTATGAAGTTCCACCAGGAATGAGTTTTTATGCAAAAACTGTCTATTTCAACTTAATTCGTCCATCCAAAACGAACTTTGTACTTTGCTATGAAGTTCCACCAGGAATGAGTTTTCATGCAAAAACTGTCTATTTCAACTAACTTTGTCCATCCAAAACGAACTTTGTACTTTGCTATGAAGTTCCACCAGGAATGAGTTTTCATGCATAAACTGTCTATTTCAACTAAATTGATCCATCCAAAACGAACTTTGTACTTTGCTATGAAGTTCCACCAGGAATGAGTTTTCATGCAAAAACTGTCTATTTCAACTAAATTGATCCATCCAAAACGAACTTTGTACTTTGCTATGAAGTTCCACCAGGAATGAGTTTTCATGCAAAAACTGTCTATTTCAACTAACTTTGTCCATCCAAAACGAACTTTGTACTTTGCTATGAAGTTCCACCAGGAATGAGTTTTCATGCATAAACTGTCTATTTCAACTAAATTGATCCATCCAAAACGAACTTTGTACTTTGCTATGAAGTTCCACCAGGAATGAGTTTTCATGCAAAAACTGTCTATTTCAACTAACTTTGTCCATCCAAAACGAACTTTGTACTTTGCTATGAAGTTCCACCAGGAATGAGTTTTCATGCAAAAACTGTCTATTTCAACTAAATTGATCCATCCAAAACGAACTTTGTACTTTGCTATGAAGTTCCACCAGGAATGAGTTTTCATGCAAAAACTGTCTATTTCAACTAAATTGATCCATCCAAAACGAACTTTGTACTTTGCTATGAAGTTCCACCAGGAATGAGTTTTCATGCAAAAATTATCTATTTCAACTAACTTTGTCCATCCAAAACGAACTTTGTACTTTGCTATGAAGTTCCACCAGGAATGAGTTTTCATGCAAAAACTGTCTATTTCAACTTAATTCGTCCATCCAAAACGAACTTTGTACTTTGCTATGAAGTTCCACCAGGAATGAGTTTTCATGCAAAAACTGTCTATTTCAACTTAAATCGTCCATCCAAAACGAACTTTGTACTTTGCTATGAAGTTCCACCAGGAATGAGTTTTCATGCAAAAACTGTCTATTTCAACTTAAATCGTCCATCCAAAACGAACTTTGTACTTTACTATGAAGTTCCACCAGGAATGAGTTTTCATACAAAAACTGTCTATTTCAACTTAAATCGTCCATCCAAAACGAACTTTGTACTTTGCTATGAAGTTCCACCAGGAATGAGTTTTCATGCAAAAACTGTCTATTTCAACTTAAATCGTCCATCCAAAACGAACTTTGTACTTTACTATGAAGTTCCACCAGGAATGAGTTTTCATACAAAAACTGTCTATTTCAACTTAAATCGTCCATCCAAAACGAACTTTGTACTTTGCTATGAAGTTCCACCAGGAATGAGTTTTTATGCAAAAACTGTCTATTTCAACTAACTTTGTCCATCCAAAACGAACTTTGTACTTTGCTATGAAGTTCCACCAGGAATGAGTTTTCATGCAAAAACTGTCTATTTCAACTAACTTTGTCCATCCAAAACGAACTTTGTACTTTGCTATGAAGTTCCACCAGGAATGAGTTTTCATGCAAAAGCTGTCTATTTCAACTAATTTTGTCCATCCAAAACGAACTTTGTACTTTGCTATGAAGTTCCACCAGGAATGAGTTTTCATGCAAAAACTGTCTATTTCAACTAACTTTGTCCATCCAAAACGAACTTTGTACTTTGCTATGAAGTTCCACCAGGAATGAGTTTTCATGCAAAAACTGTCTATTTCAACTAAATTGATCCATCCAAAACGAACTTTGTATTTTGCTATGAAGTTCCACCTGGAATGAGTTTTCATGCAAAAACTGTCTATTTCAACTAACTTTGTCCATCCAAAACGAACTTTGTACTTTGCTATGAAGTTCCACCAGGAATGAGTTTTCATACAAAAACTGTCTATTTCAACTAACTTTGTCCATCCAAAACGAACTTTGTACTTTGCTATGAAGTTCCACCAGGAATAAGTTTTCATGCAAAAACTGTCTATTTCAACTAACTTTGTCCATCCAAAACGAACTTTGTACTTTGCTATGAAGTTCCACCAGGAATGAGTTTTCATGCAAAAACTGTCTATTTCAACTAACTTTGTCCATCCAAAACGAACTTTGTACTTTGCTATGAAGTTCCACCAGGAATGAGTTTTCATGCAAAAACTGTCTATTTCAACTTAATTCGTCCATCCAAAACGAACTTTGTACTTTGCTATGAAGTTCCACCAGGAATGAGTTTTCATGCAAAAACTGTCTATTTCAACTAAATTGATCCATCCAAAACGAACTTTGTACTTTGCTATGAAGTTCCACCAGGAATGAGTTTTCATGCAAAAACTGTCTATTTCAACTAACTTTGTCCATCCAAAACGAACTTTGTACTTTGCTATGAAGTTCCACCAGGAATGAGTTTTCATGCAAAAACTGTCTATTTCAACTAACTTTGTCCATCCAAAACGAACTTTGTACTTTGCTATGAAGTTCCACCAGGAATGAGTTTTTATGCAAAAACTGTCTATTTCAACTAAATTGATCCATCCAAAACGAACTTTGTACTTTGCTATGAAGTTCCACCAGGAATGAGTTTTCATGCAAAAACTGTCTATTTCAACTAACTTTGTCCATCCAAAACGAACTTTGTACTTTGCTATGAAGTTCCACCAGGAATGAGTTTTCATGCAAAAACTGTCTATTTCAACTAACTTTGTCCATCCAAAACGAACTTTGTACTTTGCTATGAAGTTCCACCAGGAATGAGTTTTCATGCAAAAACTGTCTATTTCAACTAACTTTGTCCATCCAAAACGAACTTTGTACTTTGCTATGAAGTTCCACCAGGAATGAGTTTTTATGCAAAAACTGTCTATTTCAACTTAATTCGTCCATCCAAAACGAACTTTGTACTTTGCTATGAAGTTCCACCAGGAATGAGTTTTCATGCAAAAGCTGTCTATTTCAACTAACTTTGTCCATCCAAAACGAACTTTGTACTTTGCTATGAAGTTCCACCAGGAATGAGTTTTCATGCAAAAACTGTCTATTTCAACTAACTTTGTCCATCCAAAACGAACTTTGTACTTTGCTATGAAGTTCCACCAGGAATGAGTTTTCATGCAAAAACTGTCTATTTCAACTAAATTGATCCATCCAAAACGAACTTTGTATTTTGCTATGAAGTTCCACCTGGAATGAGTTTTCATGCAAAAACTGTCTATTTCAACTAACTTTGTCCATCCAAAACGAACTTTGTACTTTGCTATGAAGTTCCACCAGGAATGAGTTTTCATACAAAAACTGTCTATTTCAACTAACTTTGTCCATCCAAAACGAACTTTGTACTTTGCTATGAAGTTCCACCAGGAATGAGTTTTCATGCAAAAACTGTCTATTTCAACTAACTTTGTCCATCCAAAACGAACTTTGTACTTTGCTATGAAGTTCCACCAGGAATGAGTTTTCATGCAAAAACTGTCTATTTCAACTAACATTGTCCATCCAAAACGAACTTTGTACTTTGCTATGAAGTTCCACCAGGAATGAGTTTTCATGCAAAAACTGTCTATTTCAACTTAATTCGTCCATCCAAAACGAACTTTGTACTTTGCTATGAAGTTCCACCAGGAATGAGTTTTCATGCAAGAACTGTCTATTTCAACTAACTTTGTCCATCCAAAACGAACTTTGTACTTTGCTATGAAGTTCCACCAGGAATGAGTTTTCATGCAAAAACTGTCTATTTCAACTAACTTTGTCCATCCAAAACGAACTTTGTACTTTGCTATGAAGTTCCACCAGGAATGAGTTTTCATGCAAAAACTGTCTATTTCAACTAACTTTGTCCATCCAAAACGAACTTTGTACTTTGCTATGAAGTTCCACCAGGAATGAGTTTTCATGCAAAAACTGTCTATTTCAACTAACTTTGTCCATCCAAAACGAACTTTGTACTTTGCTATGAAGTTCCACCAGGAATGAGTTTTCATGCAAAAACTGTCTATATCAACTTAATTCGTCCATCCAAAACGAACTTTGTACTTTGCTATGAAGTTCCACCAGGAATGAGTTTTCATGCAAAAACTGTCTATTTCAACTAACTTTGTCCATCCAAAACGAACTTTGTACTTTGCTATGAAGTTCCACCAGGAATGAGTTTTCATGCAAAAACTGTCTATTTCAACTAACTTTGTCCATCCAAAACGAACTTTGTACTTTGCTATGAAGTTCCACCAGGAATGAGTTTTCATGCAAAAACTGTCTATTTCAACTAACTTTGTCCATCCAAAACGAACTTTGTACTTTGCTATGAAGTTCCACCAGGAATGAGTTTTCATGCAAAAACTGTCTATTTCAACTAACTTTGTCCATCCAAAACGAACTTTGTACTTTGCTATGAAGTTCCACCAGGAATGAGTTTTCATGCAAAAACTGTCTATTTCAACTAACTTTGTCCATCCAAAACGAACTTTGTACTTTGCTATGAAGTTCCACCAGGAATGAGTTTTCATGCAAAAACTGTCTATTTCAACTAACTTTGTCCATCCAAAACGAACTTTGTACTTTGCTATGAAGTTCCACCAGGAATGAGTTTTCATGCAAAAACTGTCTATTTCAACTAACTTTGTCCATCCAAAACGAACTTTGTACTTTGCTATGAAGTTCCACCAGGAATGAGTTTTCATGCAAAAACTGTCTATTTCAACTAACTTTGTCCATCCAAAACGAACTTTGTACTTTGCTATGAAGTTCCACCAGGAATGAGTTTTCATGCAAAAACTGTCTATTTCAACTAACTTTGTCCATCCAAAACGAACTTTGTACTTTGCTATGAAGTTCCACCAGGAATGAGTTTTCATGCAAAAACTGTCTATTTCAACTAACTTTGTCCATCCAAAACGAACTTTGTACTTTGCTATGAAGTTCCACCAGGAATGAGTTTTCATGCAAAAACTGTCTATTTCAACTAACTTTGTCCATCCAAAACGAACTTTGTACTTTGCTATGAAGTTCCACCAGGAATGAGTTTTCATGCAAAAACTGTCTATTTCAACTAACTTTGTCCATCCAAAACGAACTTTGTACTTTGCTATGAAGTTCCACCAGGAATGAGTTTTCATGCAAAAACTGTCTATTTCAACTAACTTTGTCCATCCAAAACGAACTTTGTACTTTGCTATGAAGTTCCACCAGGAATGAGTTTTCATGCAAAAACTGTCTATTTCAACTAACTTTGTCCATCCAAAACGAACTTTGTACTTTGCTATGAAGTTCCACCAGGAATGAGTTTTCATGCAAAAACTGTCTATTTCAACTAAATTGATCCATCCAAAACGAACTTTGTACTTTGCTATGAAGTTCCACCAGGAATGAGTTTTCATGCAAAAACTGTCTATTTCAACTTAATTCGTCCATCCGATTCGAACTTTGTACTTTGCTATGAAGTTCCACCAGGAATGAGTTTTCATACAAAAAACTGTCTATTTCAACTAAATTGATCCATCCAAAACGAACTTTGTACTTTGCTATGAAGTTCCACCAGGAATGAGTTTTCATGCAAAAACTGTCTATTTCAACTAACTTTGTCCATCCAAAACGAACTTTGTACTTTGCTATGAAGTTCCACCAGGAATGAGTTTACATGCAAAAACTGTCTATTTCAACTTAATTCGTCCATCCAAAACGAACTTTGTACTTTGCTATGAAGTTCCACCAGGAATGAGTTTTCATGCAAAAACTGTCTATTTCAACTAACTTTGTTCATCCAAAACGAACTTTGTACTTTGCTATGAAGTTCCACCAGGAATGAGTTTTCATGCAAAAACTGTCTATTTCAACTAACTTTGTCCATCCAAAACGAACTTTGTACTTTGCTATGAAGTTCCACCAGGAATGAGTTTTCATACAAAAACTGTCTATTTCAACTTAATTCGTCCATCCAAAACGAACTTTGTACTTTGCTATGAAGTTCCACCAGGAATGAGTTTTCATGCAAAAACTGTCTATTTCAACTAACTTTGTCCATCCAAACGAACTTTGTACTTTGCTATGAAGTTCCACCAGGAATGAGTTTTCATACAAAAACTGTCTATTTCAACTTAATTCGTCCATCCAAAACGAACTTTGTACTTTGCGATGAAGTTCCACCAGGAATGAGTTTTCATACAAAAACTGTCTATTTCAACTAAATTGATCCATCCAAAACGAACTTTGTACTTTGCTATGAAGTTCCACCAGGAATGAGTTTTCATGCAAAAACTGTCTATTTCAACTAACTTTGTCCATCCAAAACGAACTTTGTACTTTGCTATGAAGTTCCACCAGGAATGAGTTTTCATGCAAAAACTGTCTATTTCAACTTAATTCGTCCATCTGATTCGAACTTTGTACTTTGCTATGAAGTTCCACCAGGAATGAGTTTTCATACAAAAACTGTCTATTTCATCTTAATTCGTCCATCCAAAACGAACTTTGTACTTTGCTATGAAGTTCCACCAGGAATGAGTTTTCATGCAAAAACTGTCTATTTCAACTAACTTTGTCCATCCAAAACGAACTTTGTACTTTGCTATGAAGTTCCACCAGGAATGAGTTTTCATGCAAAAACTGTCTATTTCAACTAAATTGATCCATCCAAAACGAACTTTGTACTTTGCTATGAAGTTCCACCAGGAATGAGTTTTCATGCAAAAACTGTCTATTTCAACTAACTTTGTCCATCCAAAACGAACTTTGTACTTTGCTATGAAGTTCCACCAGGAATGAGTTTTCATGCAAAAACTGTCTATTTCAACTAACTTTGTCCATCCAAAACGAACTTTGTACTTTGCTATGAAGTTCCACCAGGAATGAGTTTTCATGCAAAAACTGTCTATTTCAACTTAATTCGTCCATCCAAAACGAACTTTGTACTTTGCTATGAAGTTCCACCAGGAATGAGTTTTCATGCAAAAACTGTCTATTTCAACTTAATTCGTCCATCTGATTCGAACTTTGTACTTTGCTATGAAGTTCTACCAGGAATGAGTTTTCATGCAAAAACTGTCTATTTCAACTAACTTTGTCCATCCAAAACGAACTTTGTACTTTGCTATGAAGTTCCACCAGGAATGAGTTTTCATGCAAAAACTGTCTATTTCAACTAACTTTGTCCATCCAAAACGAACTTTGTACTTTGCTATGAAGTTCCACCAGGAATGAGTTTTCATACAAAAACTGTCTATTTCAACTTAATTCGTCCATCCAAAACGAACTTTGTACTTTGCTATGAAGTTCCACCAGGAATGAGTTTTCATACAAAAACTGTCTATTTCAACTAAATTGATCCATCCAAAACGAACTTTGTACTTTGCTATGAAGTTCCACCAGGAATGAGTTTTCATGCAAAAACTGTCTATTTCAACTAACTTTGTCCCATCCAAAACGAACTTTGTACTTTGCTATGAAGTTCACCAGGAATGAGTTTTCATGCAAAAACTGTCTATTTCAACTAAATTGATCCATCCAAAACGAACTTTGTACTTTGCTATGAAGTTCCACCAGGAATGAGTTTTCATGCAAAAACTGTCTATTTCAACTAACTTTGTCCGTCTAAAACGAACTTTGTACTTTGCTATGAAGTTCCACCAGGAATGAGTTTTCATGCAAAAACTGTCCTATTTCAACTAAATTGATCCATCCAAAACGAACTTTGTACTTTGCTATGAAGTTCCACCAGGAATGAGTTTTCATGCAAAAAACTGTCTATTTCAACTAACTTTGTCCATCCAAAACGAACTTTGTACTTTGCTATGAAGTTCCACCAGGAATGAGTTTTCATGCAAAAACTGTCTATTTCAACTAACTTTGTCCTTCCAAAACGAACTTTGTACTTTGCTATGAAGTTCCACCAGGAATGAGTTTTCATACAAAAACTGTCTATTTCAACTTAATTCGTCCATCCAAAACGAACTTTGTACTTTGCTATGAAGTTCCACCAGGAATGAGTTTTCATGCAAAAACTGTCTATTTCAACTAACTTTGTCCATCCAAAACGAACTTTGTACTTTGCTATGAAGTTCCACCAGGAATGAGTTTTCATGCAAAAACTGTCTATTTCAACTAAATTGATCCATCCAAAACGAACTTTGTACTTTGCTATGAAGTTCCACCAGGAATGAGTTTTCATGCAAAAACTGTCTATTTCAACTAACTTTGTCCATCCAAAACGAACTTTGTACTTTGCTATGAAGTTCCACCAGGAATGAGTTTTCATGCAAAAACTGTCTATTTCAACTTAATTCGTCCATCTGATTCGAACTTTGTACTTTGCTATGAAGTTCCACCAGGAATGAGTTTTTATACAAAAACTGTCTATTTCAACTTAATTCGTCCATCCAAAACGAACTTTGTACTTTGCTATGAAGTTCCACCAGGAATGAGTTTTCATGCAAAAACTGTCCTATTTCAACTAACTTTGTCCATCCAAAACGAACTTTGTACTTTGCTATGAAGTTCCACCAGGAATGAGTTTTCATGCAAAAACTGTCTATTTCAACTAAATTGATCCATCCAAAACGAACTTTGTACTTTGCTATGAAGTTCCACCAGGAATGAGTTTTCATGCAAAAACTGTCTATTTCAACTAACTTTGTCCATCCAAAACGAACTTTGTACTTTGCTATGAAGTTCCACCAGGAATGAGTTTTCATGCAAAAACTGTCTATTTCAACTAACTTTGTCCATCTGATTCGAACTTTGTACTTTGCTATGAAGTTCCACCAGGAATGAGTTTTCATACAAAAACTGTCTATTTCAACTTAATTCGTCCATCCAAAACGAACTTTGTACTTTGCTATGAAGTTCCACCAGGAATGAGTTTTCATGCAAAAACTGTCTATTTCAACTAACTTTGTCCATCCAAAACGAACTTTGTACTTTGCTATGAAGTTCCACCAGGAATGAGTTTTCATACAAAAACTGTCTATTTCAACTTAATTCGTCCATCCAAAACGAACTTTGTACTTTGCTATGAAGTTCCACCAGGAATGAGTTTTCATGCAAAACTGTCTATTTCAACTAACTTTGTCCATCCAAAACGAACTTTGTACTTTGCTATGAAGTTCCACCAGGAATGAGTTTTCATGCAAAAACTGTCTATTTCAACTAAATTGATCCATCCAAAACGAACTTTGTACTTTGCTATGAAGTTCCACCAGGAATGAGTTTTTATGCAAAAACTGTCTATTTCAACTAACTTTGTCCATCCAAAACGAACTTTGTACTTTGCTATGAAGTTCCACCAGGAATGAGTTTTTATGCAAAAACTGTCTATTTCAACTAAATTGATCCATCCAAAAACGAACTTTGTACTTTGCTATGAAGTTTCACCAGGAATGAGTTTTCATGCAAAAACTGTCTATTTCAACTAAATTGATCCATCCAAAACGAACTTTGTACTTTGCTATGAAGTTCCACCAGGAATGAGTTTTCATGCAAAAACTGTCTATTTCAACTAACTTTGTCCATCTAAAACGAACTTTGTACTTTGCTATGAAGTTCTACCAGGAATGAGTTTTCATGCAAAAACTGTCTATTTCAACTTAATTCGTCCATCTGATTCGAACTTTGTACTTTGCTATGAAGTTCCACCGGGAATGAGTTTTCATACAAAAACTGTCTATTTCAACTTAATTCGTCCATCCAAAACGAACTTTGTACTTTGCTATGAAGTTCCACCAGGAATGAGTTTTCATGCAAAAACTGTCTATTTCAACTAAATTGATCCATCCAAAACGAACTTTGTACTTTGCTATGAAGTTCCACCAGGAATGAGTTTTTATGCAAAAACTGTCCTATTTCAACTAACTTTGTCCATCCAAAACGAACTTTGTACTTTGCTATGAAGTTCCACCAGGAATGAGTTTTCATGCAAAAACTGTCTATTTCAACTAAATTGATCCATCCAAAACGAACTTTGTACTTTGCTATGAAGTTCCACCAGGAATGAGTTTTTTATGCAAAAACTGTCTATTTCAACTAACTTTGTCCATCCAAAACGAACTTTGTACTTTGCTATGAAGTTCCACCAGGAATGAGTTTTCATGCAAAAACTGTCTATTTCAACTAACTTTGTCCATCCAAAACGAACTTTGTACTTTGCTATGAAGTTCCACCAGGAATGAGTTTTCATACAAAAACTGTCTATTTCAACTTAATTCGTCCATCCAAAACGAACTTTGTACTTTGCTATGAAGTTCCACCAGGAATGAGTTTTTATGCAAAAACTGTCTATTTCAACTTAATTCGTCCATCTGATTCGAACTTTGTACTTTGCTATGAAGTTCCACCAGGAATGAGTTTTTCATGCAAAAACTGTCTATTTCAACTTAATTCGTCCATCTGATTCGAACTTTTGTACTTTGCTATGAAGTTCCACCAGGAATGAGTTTTCATACAAAAACTGTCTATTTCAACTAACTTTGTCCATCCAAAAACGAACTTTGTACTTTGCTATGAAGTTCCACCAGGAATGAGTTTTCATACAAAAACTGTCTATTTCAACTTAATTCGTCCATCCAAAACGAACTTTGTACTTTGCTATGAAGTTCCACCAGGAATGAGTTTTTATGCAAAAACTGTCTATTTCAACTAACTTTGTCCATCCAAAACGAACTTTGTACTTTGCTATGAAGTTCCACCAGGAATGAGTTTTCATGCAAAAACTGTCTATTTCAACTAACTTTGTCCATCTAAAACGAACTTTGTACTTTGCTATGAAGTTCTACCAGGAATGAGTTTTCATGCAAAAACTGTCCTATTTCAACTTAATTCGTCCATCTGATTCGAACTTTGTACTTTGCTATGAAGTTCCACCAGGAATGAGTTTTCATACAAAAACTGTCTATTTCAACTTAATTCGTCCATCCAAAACGAACTTTGTACTTTGCTATGAAGTTCCACCAGGAATGAGTTTTCATGCAAAAACTGTCTATTTCAACTAAATTGATCCATCCAAAACGAACTTTGTACTTTGCTATGAAGTTCCACCAGGAATGAGTTTTCATGCAAAAACTGTCTATTTCAACTAAATTGATCCATCCAAAACGAACTTTGTACTTTGCTATGAAGTTCCACCAGGAATGAGTTTTCATGCAAAAACTGTCTATTTCAACTAAATTGATCCATCCAAAACGAACTTTGTACTTTGCTATGAAGTTCCACCAGGAATGAGTTTTCATGCAAAAACTGTCTATTTCAACTAACTTTGTCCCATCCAAAACGAACTTTGTACTTTGCTATGAAGTTCCACCAGGAATGAGTTTTTATGCAAAAACTGTCTATTTTTAACTAACTTTGTCCATCCAAAACGAACTTTGTACTTTGCTATGAAGGTCCACCAGGAATGAGTTTTCATGCAAAAACTGTCTATTTCAACTAAATTGATCCATCCAAAACGAACTTTGTACTTTGCTATGAAGTTCCACCAGGAATGAGTTTTCATGCAAAAACTGTCTATTTCAACTAAATTGATCCATCCAAAACGAACTTTGTACTTTGCTATGAAGTTCCACCAGGAATGAGTTTTCA